>NC_087068.1:13889509-13919427 GCF_963678635.1 Symsagittifera roscoffensis
CCCCCCATTTTTTGAAAATGAATAAACTCCACTGACCTTAAAATGCAGCCTGAACGTTTTTTTTGTTTTTAATTTATTTATGTCACCCATTTTCTAAAAATGAACAAACTCCACTGACCTTAAAATGCAGCCGGAATATTTTTTTCGTTTTGATTTTTTTTAATGTCATCCAATTTCTAAAAATGAACAAACTCCACTGACATTAAAAAACAGCCGGAGCATTTTTCTTGTTTTGAATTTATTTATGTCACCCATTTTCTAAAAATGAACAAATTCCACTGGCCGTAAAATGCAGCCGGAACATTTTTTTCTGTTTTTAATTTTTTTATGTCACCCATTTTCTAAAAATAAACAAACTCCACTGACCTTAAAATGCAGCCGGAACATTTTTTTTTGTTTTTGATTTTTTTATGTCACCCATTTTCTAAAAATGAACAAATTCCACTGACCGTAAAATGCAGCCGGAATATTTTTTTGTTTGATTTTGATTTTTTTATGTCACCCATTTTCTAAAAATGAACAAACTCCACTGACCGTAAAATGCAGCCGGAATATTTTTTGTTTGATTTTGATTTATTTATGTCACCCATTTTTAAAAATGAACAAATTCCACTGACCGTAAAGTGCAGCCGGAATATTTTTTTTGTTTGATTTTGATTTTTTTATGTCACCCATTTTCTAAAAAAAGAACAAATTCCACTACACTAAAATGCAGCCGGAACATTTTTTTCTGTTTTTAATTTATTTATGTCACCAATTTCTAAAAATGAACAAACTCCACTGACCTTAAAATGCAGCCGGAATATTTTTTTGTTTGATTTTAAAATTTTTATGTCACCCATTTTCTAAAAATGAACAAATTCCACTGACCGTAAAATGCAGCCGCAACATTTTTTTCCTTTCTTAATTTTTTTATGTCACCTATTTTCTAAAAATGAACAAACTCCACTGACCTTAAAATGCAGCCGAAACGTTTTTTTTTTGTTTTCGATTTTTTTTATGTCACCCATTTTCTAAAAATGAACAAACTACACTGACCTTAAAATGCAGCCGGATTTTTCTTTGTTTGATTTTGATTTTTTTAATGTCACCCATTTTCTAAAAATGAACAAATTCCACTGACCGTAAAATGCAGCCGGAACATTTTTTTTTTAATTTTTTTATGTCACCCATTTTCTAAAAATGAACAAACTCCACTGACCTTAAAATGCAGCCGGAATATGGACACCGGATACAACGTATGACGACCATCCATACCTAATCCAAAGCCTCCGGTCTATCGGAAACACCTTCACAAGGCTAACATAATAAAGAAAGAGAACAGAGAACGCTGTTATTATCAGAACAAATAAGCGAGATCAGAACAGATGAAATATAGAAAGGAGGAAAAAAGGGCCGAGGTCATCAAAGATCCTTGGGATAGCAACTCAACAAACAAAAGATCTATCGGAAGAAGAAAAAATTGTGAAAAATACGGAAAACGATTCGACGTCTGAATTCTGAAAAGAGTACCACGTAAACAAACTCGCAAAGATCTTTGAGCAATTGAAACAAGCAGTGAAACCTAAGGTCAAGCGTGTGATTCTTCATATTACATATAATTTTTGCGCGAAAGTTCAGAAATTTTTGCGAGATCGATATATTGCAGAACTAAACGAATGCTCGTCAGAATACTCCGAATAGATGGAACACGAGCTGACTATATATTTAACCGTTAACATCCTTAAAAATGACATTCAAACGTTAACACAGACATTCTGAGAAAGCATATCACCGTTCTTTGGCCTTCAATGAGTGAGGCTAACATTTTAGGCGGATAGTTTGTTATATTTCGGTTCAAAAGACATTTACAAACCCGATATAATTTTTTGTGATTTCCTAGTTGAGCTTTAATAAATCTTAATTTCCTGTGATTATTGGTGATACGAAAGCTTTCCCAGGCCCAGTTGATCCTACATTAAGAGAAATGAACCCAGCTCCCAGTAATCAACCGTTCGACATTACGATAGGCCAAACTAACTTACAAAGGAAAAAGGATAGGCCAAACTAACACCCCATACAAAGGAAAAAAAAAGTTTTCAGCGTTTTTGAAAAAAAAATGAAGTCAAAAGAAAATTAAAGCCAATATTATTGTATCGAAAAATGTTTGTTTGCGTACGAAATTCGATTTGCGGTCGAAAAAAAAAACAAAAAATTTTGGGGCCAAATTTTCTAAATTACCTGAAAAATTTTTGTGTCGCCATCAAAAAAATGCCAGTCATACAATTTCCATATATGGGAATTGTATGATAAGCATTTTTTTCAAAAAACGAAAACCTCGATTTTTTTTACCAGACTGTTTTAATAGAATCAAACAGCCACAGAAAAAATCTTATATCTATTTTCAACCATTTTTGAAAATTGTATGACAAGCATTTTTCCACACACTTGATGTATGGAATTGCATGATAAGCATTTTCGGTGTATGGAGGTCAACCCGGGTAATCATTTGTGAACTGTAAACGAATTCGGCAACAAGGAAGCTCCCTTTGTTCGTTCATTTGCTTTGATCGTGCCCCGACAAAATTTTTAAACGTTTAAAGACTTGTCTCTGGAATCCAGGAACATACAAAATTGTGCGCTTATTCAGTGCGATATCATAAAATTGTGCATAGTTTGGGCTCGTAATGGAAGTAATGGACACTTCAGCAGCCAGTGCGCCAGCATCCACCAGCAGCCTTAAGCAGACCGCACCGAGCGCCCATGGATTGTAATCGATTATAATGGATTCCCGAGAAAAAATAATCCATTAAAACCCGGAACATTTATTTTCTGTTTTTAATTTTTTTGTCAATCATTTTCTAAAAGTGAACACTACTCCACTGACCTTAAAATGCAGCCGGAACATTTTTTTCTGTTTTTGATTTTTTTATGTCACACATTTTTTAAAAATGAACAAACTACACTGACCTTAAAATGCAGCCGGATTTTTTTTCGTTTGAATTTGATTTTTTTATGTCACCCATTTTCTAAAAATGAACAAATTCCACTGACAGTAAAATGCAGCCGGAACATTTTTTTCTGTTTTTAATTTTTCTATGTCACCCATTTTCTAAAAATGAACAAACTCCACTGACCTTAAAATGCAGCCGGAACCTTTTTCTTGTTTTGAATTTTTTTGTCAATCATTTTCTAAAAGTGAACACTACTCCACTGACCGTAAAATGCAGCCGAAACATTTTTTTCTGTTTTTAATTTTTTTATGTCACCCATTTTCTAAAAATGAACAAACTCCACTGACCTTAAAATGCAGCCGGAATATTTTTTTCGTTGTGATTTTTTTAATGTCATCCAATTTCTAAAAATGAACAAACTCCACTGACCTTAAAATGCAGCCGGAACCTTTTTCTTGTTTTGAATTTTTTTGTCAATCATTTTCTAAAAGTGAACACTACTCCACTGACCTTAAAATGCAGCTGGAACATTTTTTGTTTTGATTTTTTTAGTGTCAAGCGAACACACTCCACTGACCTTAAAAAGAAGCCGGAACGTTTTATGTGTTGATTTTTTTATTGTCCCGCCTTTCTGTTTTTTTTTCTGTTGGATATTCTTTTCTGTTATTTTTTAAAAAGTGCCGACTGTTGTAGCTTTATCAAATTGAGACGTTATTCTGACTTTTGTAAATTAGAGAAGTTTTTTTGTCAATTCTTTTTGCTGACTTTTTTAACCCTCGATAAAGCAATTTAAGTCCTTTTCGTCCCTCCAGAATATGATCTCCCGCCAGCCTATGTTTAACGTTTACCACCCCTCCCCCTTTCCCTCTTACGTTTAAAGCGACCTCCTCGAGCGTTTATTCAAGCACCGTTAAGGGGGGGAGGGGATTAAAAGTTGGTGGGGCGGGTTAAACACGGGAATGGTAAGCGAAGGGGTTGATAGATTGCAGGGGGGAGTTTACTGGGGTAAGAGGTGAACGTGAACGGACAGAGGGGCGGGGTAGCGTTAACCGGGTGTTATATACCAAATTACGTTTAGTTTAGATTTTGGGTAGGCTGATAGTAATAATGCAAAACTTGTAGCAAGTTTATAAATACAAATAGATTAGTAAAAAGTAGAGATTAATATAATGGAATGTAAATAAATTATAAGAGAATAATATGGATTTTTTTTGGGTTGTGTTTTTACAAAAATGATCGATTAGATTAGAATGTCATTATTATCGATTATAATGGCATTTTTTTAGACACCAATTTTCCAATAGAAAATGTATATCTATGAACTTCCAGTGGGGGTAGTTACCATTTCACACAATAATACCTTTTACTGAATTTCAATTCTAACTGCTTCATTTGTTTTTAAGGACATGTAGACTTTTCTCCCCCAAGTTTGTAAGAAAATTTAGTCTTCATTATGTCGTCTTCCTCCCATTACTCAGTGAGTTTTTCTCCCGTCATTTTTTTTAAAGATTCATCTTCGTTCTTGGTTGTTTCAATGCAACATTTTGACATCTGCTATAAAAGTTTCTCGATTTCAGATTTCTACATCGAATTCTCAAACTGAAGTGTTAAATCTTTCGGGCTTGATTTGCGCGTGACTTTCACTAGCTTTTTTTCGGGGCCTAAAACTGGTTTCTCGAAGAAAATATATTTCACACTCCGTTAATATAGTTCTTGTTGGATTCGGATATTCGAATTTCAATGGATTCGTAGTTTTCAAACAAAAATATTCACGGGCGGTTTTCTGTTTTAAAAGTGCCAACCTTGTCTCAAAAAATCCTTGATGCCAGTTCAGTTTAAGATTAAAAAAATGTAATGGGAAATTTTTAGATTTTTTGAAGCGGTTTGCTTTAAAATTTAAAGCAATTTATTCAAAAGTTTTAGAAAATTTCTAATCAAATGGATCTACCTTTGATTTATTATGCATTGAACTCATTATTCATTTAAGCTTACTTTTTACAGCTACATTTATTTAAGTTTGAGCTATTTTTGACTTAAACATTACGAGGCCAAAATGTGTATTTTGTGAATTGTAATCGGATTCCGCAACATGGACGCTCTCTTCGTTCTTCTTTTGTTATTTCTTTCTCTTTGATTATTCCGGGAAAATTTTGATATGTTTAAAGACTTATCTCTGGAATCCAGGAGTATACAGACACAAAATTGTGCGCCTATCCAATGCATAGTCTGGTCTCGTAATAATAAAAATCAATTGAAAAATGTCCATTTTCATTTTTTTTTCAGAGATTCTTAATGTTGCTAATCTGATTTACAGTTATGCAGATGAAAAAATGAGAATCAAAGATAATCTTCGCAAAAAGTCATTCATAGATAATTGATAAGTTAGTTATCGATAAGATGTACGATAACCAATGCAAAAAAAAAACAAGAACGCGAAAATTTTTCAGTTGGACTGTTTTAATCAAGGGGTGGGTAATTTGTTTATAATACATCAAATCCCTATATTGACGATGTGGGTAAAGTAACAACCTACAGTGTTGTTTCAAGCCTTTTACGTCGGTAGCAAGTTGTTTTAGCAAGTTTGTAAGCATAGAAACTTTGAAAGTTTTAAATTGTTTCGATAATTTGAATCGTACGGCCAAAAAACACTTTTATTTTAAACGATCTTTAGTTGCATTGAAATTTTAAACTAATCAAGAAAATGTAACATAATACCGTGATGATATAAATTACCAGGACAAAACGAAAAAAAACATGGGTTTCAAACTATGCAAGTACCTTCAACACAATAACGTGCTGATTTAAACTTTCCGGAAAAAAAATGTGATTCCAATTGGGTTGACTCTGAAAACAAAATTGAACTTCATAATACGGGCTCTTTTTCCTTTTCCCCCCACCTGCTAATTTTTATCTTTTAAATTACTGTTCACCTGGTCCAATTGTCATGAAAATTGACATTCAGACTAATTAGGTCATGACAAACATATTGGGTCTTCATAATTAACTTTGTAAAACCAATCGTTAGACCATAAAATTCATGTTGGTGTGAGGTGGGGGGAGGGGAGAGGAAAAAGAGCCAAAATACGTGATCATTGGCTTTTTTGAGCTAATCAAAAATTAAACCAGAAGCTCCTGGTCAATTGCTGACAAGGCTATTACAAACTTAGTCTCTTTTCAAGCCCAATAAAGTTTAAAAAAGGTGAAATCTTTTAAGTTTTGTGTAATTAGATTTAATTTTGATTATAAGCAAAAAGCGTCATTTTTTTAACTAAGAATATCATAAAAAATGTTAGTCAGTACTAGCTATGAATCAGATTAAAAACAAATGAGCCCTACAGAAAAAAAGCTTTCAAGATTTTAACGTATCAAGTGAGCAGTTTGAACATGATCTGCATCTTTAAACAGTTTGCGAAATCTATATAAATAATTTACGTTTAATTCTTTTTTTTTGTAAATATTTTATAGAAAATTTCTTCTTAAAATACATGAAGTTTTTGGTTTTCTCTTCGAATAGTTAATATTCTATTAACAGGGAAATGAAAACAGGAACATATGTGACCTTTTATTGATTAAGCTTAAGTTTTCAAAACATCAGTGGCCCTTATCTATGCATGTTCTTTTCATTGATATATCGGCACTGATTAAAAAAAACTAGAATAACGAAGCCACAAATCATCAAACCGAATGACTTTCCCATTTTAGAACTTGGAAGGATTTTCTAAAAAAGAAACTTTTTTACTTTAAGCCCTGGCTCTACGGCTATTGGCTTTAATATATTACCAAACTTCTTGTTTCGAACACTAAAATGGAAAACTGAAGCGTCAAGTTTGCTGTTTTTACGCGAGATTATTAACCTGATCAAGGTTGTACTTACATGTTCAATTGCGTAATACGACAACTCGCAGCAAAAGACAAGTCGCTTTAAAAAAGAAACCGCAATATGCCCACCGCCGCAGTCGCGATAACTTGTTGCAAGCCTGCCAATAAAAAGTAAACATTTTGGAGCCGGTTATCAAAGACCGTAGCTCGTCCACCGGAGATGTTAAGCCAAAATTCTTTAGTTAGAAATTAATTTCAAACTTTGCGAGTTGTCGGTTTGCCTAAATTTTGCAAGTTGTCTTTTGTTACGGACATTATGACCACTCATCATGAAAACGTGAGCAATTTTTCCGAATATCGGCATATTCGTGACTTTAGTAGAATATAGTATCTGAAAAGATACTTTCGGACAAAACTCTTTCGTTTCTGGTAAAAAAGAAATAATGTCTCACAGGGCCTCAAACTAATATGTCAACCGACACCGCCCAATTTTTTCTAAACATGATAAATATATTAAAAAACACTCGACTTTTTTTCACTAACACTGAACTTTACGTTGTCAATATCGCAAAAAAGTAGTTTTTTACTTTACTAAAGATATTCAAAACCTAAAAGTAAAGGCTTTCGTCTTTAAGATTCGTGTAATTCGAAAAAAACTTCCATTGGCATTTTTTAATTTAAACCTTAATCACAAGAAATAATTAGGTCGAAGATTAAGGTAGAAAAACTTCTACATTTATCACTTTTATTAAAGTGTCTGCTATTTTTGAGCATAATTACGCAGAGAACCTTTTTGTGTACGAGTTTAGTTAAAAAAATGTTGTGGTTACTTGTCATAAAATCAAATTTTCAGCATTAATTTCATCATTTTTTTCCTCATTCAAAAAGCGTGTTTGGTTCTTCAACTGAAATATATGGTCTAGTCGGATATTTTCAAAGCAATTTTGTAATGGGGAAAACTTAAGGCAATCAAATTATACTTGACAGGATCTAAAGATGATATGTCACCGACACGACTCAAAAACCTTTTAGAAAAAAAGACATTCTTCCTCATTACTAGTGACATAAATCTTTTTCTGTCATATCATACTAGACTGGCATAAAAAAAATTCTTTTTAAAACATGATTTTTTCAATAAAAACCCAAATGTGAGACTTTTCGCCCTCAGCAGTTTTGCCTTTTCTTTTCGTTTTCAAGCTGTAGCTGCTGTTTTTAATATCAATGCCAAAAAAAACTAAGCTTCAAGTCTGCTTTCTTGAAGAGCAATTAACTGGGGGCAGTAGTACAGTGCCGAAAAAATGTTGTTCAACAGAGATGAAAAATGTTTCGATTAGTTTTACTGATCCCAAATCACTGACAAGTAAAAAATAAATTAATCCAAATTGACGGTAGTTAAAATCAATAAAAATGGCCTTTTTAAATGAAGCCGCTTGTTAAAAAAAGTTCCCCCAGCGCGGCATCAATAATTTTTCGCAGCAAACAAATTAACCGAGGAAATTTTAAGTTTTTTTTCTCGTTTTCGCTCCAAAACAAAACAGTAGTCAAACAAATTGTCAACAATTCGCAAATGAAACTCTAAATTTTCGTATATCCTCATTTTTCCTCGTTGTTAAACACATTTTCGGTATCGGCAGCGCTGAGCGCCCCCATTGATTAAACCAAGTTTGTCTGTTTGATCGAGTTATAACTGATAGTCAAGTTTTTCAGTCATGCCTCAAGTAACATGTTTTTCAAAAAAAGCAGTAGAAGCGGACTGTGAATTTTTTGGTTTTCAAGCCATTTTGAGGCACTAATATCTTTTCCCAATGGTTTCTCTTCTGCTGCCGTCTATCAACAAAAGACTAAAAAAACTGATTTCAACAGTAACTAAAACCAAAAAGACATATTGTTTTAATGAGCGCCTCACCATCCTAAATTTTACAATAGTCTGAAAAATGAAGTAAGAACTTTAATTTTGTAATTTTTTGTTTGATTTTTTTGTGGAGTTCTTACTGCAGTTGGAATTTTTTGTGCTCAAATTTCAAATTTGTGTCAAATGAAAAAATATTTATTCAAACGCAAAAAATTTAAAGGTGTTTTTCATAATAGTAACTTCATTTTGAAAATTCTGTTTTTTCTGCTGTAGGTTGAAGAACCAAAACTTTCCTTGAATTTCATTGAAGGTCTTATCCCAGATCTTTGCTCACAAAAATGAAAGCAAACATTTTACCAAAAAGAAAATAATATATTTTCACGACTTTACAATTTGAATTCAATGTGCTTGAAGATGTGAAGATAATGCTAGAAATCCAAGCTTCTTTTTACTTAAACGGTTTTTCTTTCCAATAAGAAAAGCTCGGGTGGAAACTGGGCACCGTTTTTGACTGGTTTTTTTTTCTTTAGATTGTGATGAGGAGCCCATTAAAAACAACGTTCAAATCGAGTCCAAAGTTCACCAAAAGAAGCTTAATGAGCCCAAATTTTAGCAAGTTGTTCGTGTCAACGAGAAATTTAAATATATTTTAAAAAATCATATCCATGTGGCTTTTTGAGAGATGAAAAATGAAAATATAGAGATAAAAAATGCAAAAAAAACACATCTTTATCCAGCTTAGGATCAATCGCAATTGCAATTGTTCATAAGCTGAATAAGGATATGATTTTAGCACGCCCCTAACATTCTTTTTCTTTTGTCATCTCGCATCAATTTGTAGTCGTTTACCATATGTCGTGGGACTAAACTCTGATTGAACTTTGGCCAATTTTGAGTACAATGTGACCAGTTGATTAATTAAAGTCTGAGATGACTTATTGATTCGACGCAATTTCGCCTATTTGAACAAGCTTTGATGTCGGATCATACTGTCGGAGAAGATATGAAATCCCGATTGACAAGGTCACCCTAACCAATCAAACAAGAGACGGCGGGCAAATAGAGGTAACGGTTTGATAATTTCAAATTAAGTTGAAACCGATTTGTTGCGTTCGGCAGATTGTTAAAAGGGCAGAATGCCTTATAGAATAATTGGGAGAGATTAAGTTTTATAACGAAGCAATTCTTAACTCAGTTTTATGTATGATGCATGGCCCTCGATTTGAATCAAATTATTCAGAGGCCCACTCGATCACGCTGGATATTTTTTGGACTTTTGACGAAATTTGCAATTCGACAAAATGTGTCGGTTTTTTGCCATTCAGAAAAAGTGGAAAAAGTAGAGAAATGCTTGTCGAGTTGTCGGCTTTTTGGTCTTGCTCCTGAGAAAACATGTTTGAACTAATCTTCTCATCAAAAATTGTCTCTGCAAATTTACCTTTCATTCATTTCCTGGTCAGGATTACAAAGAATCAAACCAAACAATCAAAAGCATAGAAAAAAGCCGTAAACCAAAAGCAGTTGTGTTCATGTTGAGAAAATTTTGGTCACCAATAAAATTTTTCTAATTTTAATACGAAAAGTTTTGCTAATTAACAAAGCATTCTGGTGAGTAAAAATTCGTTGACTTCTCATTTTTCGTTAAATATAACTAACACTAACTAGTCTTTTAACTAATCTGACCCAAGCTAAAGTTTCGTTCTAATCTCGGTCCACAGTATCAGATTATTGCATACATAAATAGGAATGAGCAAAAAAAAACACAAAATCGGGTTTTTTGGTTATACCCTAAATGATGAAAAGCAAATGGAAATCATTGTTTGTAAATTGGATCGATTTGACTGATAAATGCAGGTTTGTGATTTGTTATAGATTTGTCAATAAAACCTAAGATATAACGAAGCAATTTCAACTAATTTACCCTTCGAACTGGTTCCCTTCACTATTTTTGTCGTCCTTTCTTACACAAATTTCATAAAAACGACACCAAATGCGTTCTGAATTGTCTTTTTTATCTGCTTAATTGCTTGAATTTCTTTACAAGCTGATTTGTAACTCTGATTCTCTGATTATCAGTCCTGCATTTCCTTATAAAATCAGTTCAGCTTTTCTCGAAACTTTTCTTTGAGTTTTTCATCGTTTAGGGGACTATAACGGAACAGACTTCTAAAATCTATGGGGAATCCAAACTTTAGAGCCATATGTAATTGCTTACCATGAAATAGATTGCTAATGATTTTCGTCTTATATGTCAGTATGTCTTGGTTTAAAGAAAATGGTAGAAAAAATCATGGCTATTATTTGTCGCTCATTGATTAAAGCGTTAAGAAGATTCTGTTTTTTTTTCTGAGCAGCATTTAGATTCAACTTTAAACCATATCTCTTGATTTAAACTCACACTTCTAGGAGGCAAAAATGGAAAGCACTCGGCTATCATTTCTCTTGTTTTGCGTGGCGGTGATCGGAATTGGACTAGTGGATTCAAGTTACAAAAGACTAACAGGAGATCCAGCTACATGCAAAAGGAAATTGGCCTTCCTTTATATGGTACGTTAGCAATTGTTTTGTAGAGCAGGAAAAAACAGGAAATAAATCGCAGGCGCGTTTTTTTTGCTACTAAATAAGGCCCTTGCGTTGCTTTTCTCGTAGCTTAAGAATAGCATAGGTTTTCATTAGATTATCATAAAATCCAAGAACAATTTGGGGATCACTATACAATACTTAAAACGAAGTTTTGCTCGCTGGAAAAATTATTAATTGAAAGACAGCGCTGGTTGTTTCACTTTTGGTATGCCCGGAAAGTTTCGAATGGCAATCCGCTCTTTTTTTAGATCAAGTTACAAGGAAGATATCAAGACAAATAGGCCAAGAGTAGTTTTTTCCGACCAACGATTTTGTGCCAATAAAACTTTTGGCAAATTGGTTTACTATCAGAAATATAATTGATGCGATGAGCTCAAATAATAAAAAAATATATTTTATAATTTTTTGATTTTCTGTATGTTAAACAATTCCTTTTTAGAATAAGTGTTTCCTATTTGTTACTTTGACAATAACATATGTCATTTTGCGACAGTCAAAATTTTTTGGTCAATTGATCAACGATTTTTTTTACTTCACTTACCAATTTTTTACACTATGTTTTGTTATCTGGATTATCATAATTGATTATATGAACTGATGATCTAGTTGAAATTATTTCAATTTTAGAAAAATTACTTTGAAATTTAGTTTTTGTCCGTAGATTTTTTTCTGGTATAAAAAGTTTATCAAACCTTTTGTTTTTAGATCTTAATGAGCTGTTGTGAAAAAGTAAAACTATGATTTGATATATTTATAACCGTAATCTATTTGCCATGATTCGCTTTCAAAAAACTCAAAAAATTGTCTGTCAAGAAAAATTTTTTTGAATGTTCCTTTGTTTCAAAAAGAGTTTATTTGAAAAGCAGTTTTTGTCAGTAGAATTTTTTAGCGTAAAAAACTTATTGAAACCTTGGTTTTTCGTTTTTCTTGAGCTCTTCCAAAAATGTAAAACTATTGTTTGACTTATTTTTCACCGTACTCTTTTAGCCAAAATTCGTTTTCAAAAATTTCAAGTATTATTTTGTTCAGAAAAAAAAAATTCTGTGAAAAATAACTTTGTCAGTAAAATTTTTAGAATAAAATGTTTATCGAGTCTATGGTTTTTTGCTCATCATGAGCTGCTGTAAAAAGGTACAATAAAGGTTTGATTTTTATAAAACCATATTTTATCAGCAATTTTTCGCCTTCAAAAAATACTCAAGAATTGTTTCGCTGTCAAGAAACACTCTTCTGAATGTTTCCGTTTTCAAAATAAATTAAACAAAATTTGATCAGAGACTACCTTCTGACAATTGATTTTCAATACAATTTCAATCACAAATCATTTTAGCGACATTTTTATGCTGGTTAGGCTGATTTATTTAATTTAAAAGAAAAAAGTTAAAAAGAAACGCAGAACAACAAAAAGTTAAATTGTTTTTCAAAAACTTTGTTTTTTTCTTTACTTCATTTTTTTTGTAAATGTTTTTGGTGGTTAAAATTTCTGTGCTGCAATTCACCTTGTTTTTCTGCAATAATTTTTTTTATCATTCTACGAGGAAAGTATCAGAACATATATGATCAGAGTTGTTTTTCTTGCTACCAACCGATTTTTTTACCAAAAAAACCTTTGGCAAAACTGGTTAAAACCTTTGGTTAACTAACGGAAAATTAATTGATGCGCTGAGCTTAAAAAGTAAAAAGAATTATTGTAATATTACTTGATTTTTTGTGAAGTTGTGTCATTTTGAACAATTCCTGTTTTAAAATAAGTGTTTCCTATTTGCTACTTTGACAATAACATATGTCATTTTGCGATAGTCAAATTGTTTTGGTCAATTGCACAACGAAATTTTTTACTTCAATTACCATTTTTTTACGCTATATTTTGTTTTTCTGGATTATGATAATTGATCATTTGATTTGATGATCTAAGTGAAACTGATTCATTTTCAACAAAAGATTACTTTGAAAAGCAGTTTTTGTCAGTATAATTTTTCTTAGTATAAAAATTTATTGAATCCTTGTTAATTAGTTTGTCAAAAGCTGCTGTAAATTTAAGGTTTGATCAAATATAAAAACTCAATCAACTTTTTTAAATGAACTATTCCGTGTTGTGCTTTAGACCAAGTTTGATGAAGTTAAAACGACTGTTTTACTAAATTGATCCATGGCTTCTATGGCTTCTTGATTATGCCTGCTCGCTCGCTTTTTGCTTAAAATTAGAATAACAGTCAAAAATTTCAAACCGGCTTTTCTCGACACTGAGAAAACCTGTTAAACATTTTCTTGAGCATTCAAATCACAAATTGTTTTTTCTTGAGCATTCAAATCACAAATTGTTTTTAACACATGGCTCATTCCGATGCATATTTTTTGTCGGTGGTAGCTGATTTTGTGTAGTAAATAAAAAAAATTTTGTCTTATGTTTTCTTGTTTGTATACTTGTAAATTTGTGCCCAATAATATTTAAAAGATCCCTAAATCAAAAGTATTTTCCAGCGGAAGCAGTACAAAAAAGATTGTTAGTTTCCTGAGTTGAAAAGTCTTTTTCTAATGTCCCGTGACTGTTGTATGTATGGCGTCTAAACTTTTCGAGTTGGCAGGCTTTTGTAACTCAAATATTGCACAAAATATCGGATGAGAGAAGATACACGTTTATTAGTAAACAATCAGAAGTTTGTTAATGAACAATCAATTTAAAATAATCCATGATCATTTCAACGACATTGGATTAATTAAGAAAAACTTAGCGAGCTTGTTCACTTTTATTTAGCATATAAGCACGCAGATTTCGAAATAAGTCAAGGCTCTGCAACATTTTTTGAGATGTTTTTCTAATTTCATTTATGTAGTGTACATATTAATTTTGTGTGGTTTGTGGAAGACCTCAATGTAGGAAATATGAGTACCAGTGACAATAATGGAAAATTTCAAATTCTGCGCATAGTCCCTTCAAAATTCCCTGTACAAAATATTTCAATTCCGGAGCTAACCATTTTCCATTTTTGTTTCTAAGAAAAACTAAAATTATGAAAGATGCTTGCAAGCGCGAAAATGCTAGCTAAAAACATCTGGTTATGGTTCTCAACAAAAAATCGTCAGTTTCTGAGTGTGTCATGATAATGGGTTTTTGATAAAAATTGAAAAACTACTGATTTGCCGTAATAAAAAAAATGATTGAAATGATTAAAAAATAATGTTTTCTACTGCATAATCTTTAGCCCTTCAAAAAAAAACACAAAAAACTTTATGCAACCGCGTGAAACGCCTTGATTCTTTTACTTTTTGTATGTTTGTTTGTTTGCAATTTTAGGCCCAATAAAATTTAAAATATCCATAATTCAACTGAGTTCTGTTTTAGGACGAGTTCAAAGATGTCAATTTGGAAATATCGACATCATGTGCCATCACGGATAAATTCTATAACGGCGACAAAATAGATGAAGAAATTGAGTGGTGCAGAAGACTTTATGCCACACAAAGCATTAGCTATCAAGTTCAAGGACCCCAATTTCCGGAAGGGGCTGAGCTGGAAACTATGAAAAAAAGTGTAGGACTTCAGGTCATGGTCGAGGTAGGGCACAAACGCTTTTCTAAATTGGTAAAGTTTTTTGTTTATACGGCTCAATTTTTTTAACGATGTTAATATATATAATCAATGTTTCAAAAACCAAAAGAAATCTACTTTGGGTCGCAAAAGACAGAAGGAATTAATTGAGCAAATGGATTCAATTGACCGGTCATTTGATGCAGTTTAATTTTGTGACTATTTTTGGAATTGATCTACAAGTTTTGTTTTGAAGGAAAAGCTATTTAAATTAAATGGTTTAAAGTTTATATTAAGCAAGCAAATCTTTTTTAAACTCAACTTTAATATTTTGAAATTTTTTTTAAATCAGAGAAATTTGAAGAAGCCGAAATTTAATGTTCAAATGGCTGCGCATTGAACTTTTTTTTCCAATAATGTCGAAGAAAATGACGGAATATTTGTGCTCGGCCCTTTTTTTTCCAGACATTCGACTTTTTAATTAGCAATTATTGACAAAGTCTTTTTTCTCATTCGATAAGTATTGTTGTCTTGAGCTTGAAATCAAAACGATATTTCTACAGTGAGTTTTTTCTGAAATTATGTTGCTTGAAAGACTGCCAATTTGGCCAACTTGAGACAATTAACTTGCTATTATTTTTCGTGCTGTTAAAGCTTAAGCGGAGATTTAGTCCGTCAAAAAAATCGTTACAAATTGGATGAAGCATGCTCTCTGGTCTGTTTTTATTTTGGCTAATGCACTGTACAATATTTCCTACTTTACATAGCTTGTGGTGGGATGACTTTCAAAAAAAAACCTTAAAATAATTTGAAATTTTCGCCAATTTTTTGAATTAATTTAAACTACTCCATAGAAACTAAAATGCAGTTAGAAGAAAGTCAGGGTTTTGCCCTAAAATGAGCACTCGTGATGAATTTTTGTGCTGGTTTTGTCTTACGATACAAATATTTTCTTGCAAAGCTAGAGCAGGGAGTAAATTTTACTTTGGTTGTATGATTTAGCATAGCGAAACCCTCTTAGCCTAGAGATTAATTGCTTTGAACACTTGGAAGAAATTAAAATCGACTATTTGGTTGTTAGGTTGATGTAAGACAAAAATTTAGAAAAAAAATGAATTATTTTTGTCAAGATGACGTCGTTAAATTTTTTTTGTGTTTTGTTGAGGGTTAGGGATGGGGCTAGATAGAATCTCAATAAATGAGCGAATGCGTGAAAGTTTCCGACATGTCTAGTTGTTAAGTGAATTAATGATCAGTTTATAAATAGGTATTTAAAGTCAGAACTAAGCGAACATCTGCGTCCAGCTAAAAACCGCAACAAATTTAAAAAAAAACAGATCAATTTTTTTAGTTTACTATAAATTTTACATTAGTCAGAACTGTTTGATTCTTGCAAACATCAAATTGCTTTGTTTTTTGCACTGATTTTAGGTTAACTGCTTCAACAATGGTGGCAATTGGCAGCATGGAGAGGATAATTCTTCGTTTATACATTTCTTGTGTAAAAAAGAACTTCTGGAACCGGATTTTGTGAAGAATGACACCCTCGTAGACCTGACAGAACAAGCCCAGGCGGTTATGCAAAGTTACTTCCTGTACAAAACTGAAACAGAGCTGAGCAGTAAATACCCGTCTGTGAGTTTTTTCTTGATTGTTTCTTTTTCTCTCCTACCTATCACAACGAGGTAGATGATTGAGCTCTCCGTACAAAATCAGTTTAATTTCATAATCTTCAGTGACATTTGAATGCGGTTTAGTATTTTGCGTTTAAGTCACTCAGGTAGAAGGGTAGATTTAACATTTAAACAATAGAAGGAAGAAAATTGTTTCATTTAGTGGAAACATGAGACGGAGAATCGACGACATCTTATTATATTTTGCATGGATAAATTCTGTTGATTTTTTTAAATTTGCAATTTTTTTCTGAAACAATTTCTTGAATTATCAAGGGATGCCCTAAACATTTCACATTTGAATTTAAATGTGGAATTTTAGAGCTTACGGTGACTTTATTTGAAGAAAATTGCTCTTTGTCCAAATTTCAAAGAAGTAATGTAACTTTTACCTTCAGTATAGTTTTATTAAGACCACATTCGGCGATAGAAATAATATTTTTCTAGGGAACTGTTTTTTACCTAAACTACAAAAAAAATTATTGCACTCAAAAGTAAATATTGAGTTCAAAAGTAAATTTCAAAGTTCAGAGGTGACTAAAAAGTCCTGAATGTTCCGACTGCGCCTTAAGGTCCAAGATATAAATAATCTTTTTTCGAAAATTAAAAACTGGAAAAATTTTTTAAAATCTGTTTTTTTACATTACGAGGCCAAACTGTGCATTGGATAGGAGTACAATTTTGTGTCTGTATGTTCCTGGATTCCAGAGACAAGTCTTTAAACATGTTAAAATTTTGTCGGATCCATCAAAGAGAAGGAAAGAACAAAAGAAGAACAAAGGGAGCGTCCTTGTAGTGGAATCCGCTTACAATGCACAAAATGCATAGTTTGGCCTCGTAATGTAAAAATTAATTTCTACCATGCGCCATTAAGACCACAATCAGCGATAGAAATAATATTTTTAGAGGGAACTGTTTTTAAATTACAAAAAAATATATTGCACTCTGAGTTCAAAGGTAATGTGCAAAGTTCAAAGATTACTTAAAAGTCCTGGATGTTTCGACTGCGCCTTAAGGTTCATGATATAAATTGTCTTTTTTTTGAAATTCAAAAATTGGAAAAATTTTCTAAAATCTAATTTTTTCTAGTTTTTTGAAATATTACCCTACCATGCGCTATTTTAAATACATTGTGACTTATTTGGCGTATAGCAACAAATTAATATGTCCTAATAATTAGCCTCAAATCAAACTGGAACGATTTTTAACCGGAATAAAATTTGCCGCCCACGCGTTATTAGAACGAAATATATAGAGCGTATTGGTTCTGAATAGGCTAAATTGGCTATTTTTCAAATCTCCAAAAGTGAATGATTTTTTTTTCTAAATAAAAGCTCTTGGCGCTAGTGCACTTCCAATTTTAAAGCTCCAGAAGTAAAATTTTGGCCAAAAAACGACCCCTAGCTCAAATTTACCATATTTTCTGAGCGAGTGTCAAAAGAAAGGCATTTCGAAGGCCTCATTGGTCTGACTACACTTTAGCGTCAAAGTAATTTTAAAAAAATTTCTCCTCACACACAGTATATGAAGAACAAAAAAGATACATTTGCGTCTGGTAACAGAATAAGAGCAATTTGCTAGCCCTAATTTACTTTAAAATGATTTAGTAGGACCTGTACGCTTTAAAACGACAGAAATTACGCGTTTTTATCCCAATTTTATTTATTGTAGTCCAAAATTTAATCGCGACAGCTAAAGAACAAATATTTGCCGACAAAATAGGTTGTAATTTTGAGCTGGTGATATCAAACAATTTCAGATGATATAGGAATGCCATTCAAAAATCGAAACTTGTCTTGATAAAAAACTACCCGAACACCATTACGAGGCCAAACTGTGCACTGGATAGGAGTACAATTTTGTGTCTGTATGTTCCTGGATTCCAGAGACAAGTCTTTAAACATGTTAAAGTTTTGTCGGAACGATCAAAGAGAAGGATAGAACAAAAGAAGAACAAAGGGAGCGTCCTTGTTGCGGAATCCGCTTACAATGCACAAAATGCACATTTTGGCCTCGTACTGACAAATATTCCGTCGCAAGCCGGAAAACTAACGGAAAAAAGGTCCCACTAGTTCGCTTTAAATTATAAAATGTAGCCCCTGGTTGTGAGAATAGGGTGTGCAAATAATCACTGTTTTGAAATTGAAAGCTGTGTGAACAATTTGGACTAAAGAGCAGTCAGAGAAATCAAAGGTTTTCCCTGATTCGAGTAGTGTTTTTGTGCCTAACAGCAAATGAAATCCAGAAAAAAACTTGAAGGCATAATTGAAATGGAGTGATTTTTCAATGAGTTCCGCACGAGTTTCTGTATTTGACTTCAATTGTTACAATTATTGTGAAGCAAAATTAAAAATGCCTGGGGTTTTATTTGTTTGATGTCTGAAAAATATCAAGGATATATTATGATTTTTATAAACAAAACTAAAAAATAGAAAAACGGAGGGTTTTATCTTTAAAAACAGCATTAATCTTGGAATCTCGTCAAGCGCTTAAGTATCAGAATTTTGTTCTTTGAGCAATATTGTTGTACTAACTCGCCAACAAAAACTCTTTTGGACTATAACGCCTTAAAAAATTAACCCTACTCGAATCGAGACAGCTATACCGGAAAAAAATACAGCATTATTTGTATGAAAACTTTGTTGTAATGCAAGGAATGGCTGCAAATCGGTTCTCTTTTTAGTTCTTCGCTTACTGGGTGGTTGACTCCAGCTTTGGTGTGAAACACGTGGCAGGCTTGGCACTAATACTAACCACTCTCGTCAGCCGAATGATCCTTTCGGAATGATTGCAGTTCTTGAATCCAGCCTGAAGAAACAAACGAAAGGAGTGAAAAACTCACACTGCATCCAAACTATATATTTCATACATTCTCGTGGATTAATTTGAGGTTCAAATCATATATCACTAAAAATAACTATTTTTCTAGCAAATTCACGATGAAACCCTCTAATTAAATAGCTCCCCTATTTTGACATAATCAATGGATACCTGTTTTCAACGTGGATCTTCATTTGAAACAGTCAAGCTGTAATAACTTTTCTGGCTACAGTGCTGATTTAAAATATCCGGACAAAACAAACAAAACTAGAATTTTCTAGCGGGTTTTTCTCAAATTGGGTTTCAAAGTGAAGAGAACAAAAGATGCTTAAAATTTCACCAGAATTAATATGATGCATTTTCCCGTCCAAATTTCTTAACCTATATTTTACCTCGAAAATAGATAATTTGGCTTATATAATTAATCAAGAAATACGATGAAGTTACATTGTTTTTAGATGAGAAAATTATATCATAAGAAGCCTCTTACACATCCCAACAAAGTTAAACAAAGAAAGGTTGAATCTCCAAAAACCTATATAAGAGAAAATATTTTTACTTGATAGTCAAGAAATACAATTTTTACAATGTAAAACTCAAAATTTTAGCTCAAAAACAAATTTTAAACAATTTGCGCAAGTTTTTGGAGGATTAAGCCTTCTAGAACTTTGTTGTGATGTGTATGAGTCTTCTTGTGATATAAATTTCTCATCTATTAACAATGTATTTTCAGCGTAATTCTTGATTAATCAAAAAAAACCAAATAGATCCGGTTTTGGTGTAAAGTTTGAGTTGAGAACTTTGGAGAAAATTGCACCATATTAATTCTGGTGAAATTCTGAGCAACTTTTGATCTCTTTGCATTTTGTTTTATCTTAAACCAATTTGAGAAAAGCGCGTTTGAAGTTTCAAAATTTGGTCGTTTTGTCCGGTTAATTCAAATCAGCACCCTATATTCTGACAAATATGCATCTTTATGCATCTGAGCAACTTTTGATTTCTTTGCATTTTGTTTTTATCTTAAACCAATTTGAGAAAAGCGCGTTTGAAGTTTCAAAATTTGGTCGTTTTGTCCGGTTAATTCAAATCAGCACTGTATATTCTAGTAAGTGAACTAAAAAAGAAGGAAATGTCTAAAAGAATTTTCTGGATGAAACGCCAAATACAGCAACAGTAGAGTGACACAGTAGGGAAAAAGAAAAACCTTTGTTCACATAATCACCCCAATAACCATGTGGTTTTTACACCCTCTGAAGTTAATAAATAAGAAATTTTAGTGATGACAGCGAACCAAAAACTTGATTTTTTTGTTACAAAACAAAATTGATTTTCATTCATAAATCGTGTATTTTTTTTTCAGTTATACTCACCTTAATCATTTGTAATTTATCGTTTTTAGCTACTTTTCAATTCGTCCAAAACTTTAAACTGGTGCCATTTTTCTCTGTATCCTTTGTTCAATTTTGTTTTAAATGCTTCAATTTTGTCAGCTATCAGTAAATATTTTAGCGAATTTAGGAAGAATACGAGCGCGGTATTTGTACTCGAAATATTTTTTTTCTCTAGAAAACTTTGATTTTTCAACTAAATTTTTTTTGATACCATCAGAAAGCCAGTAAGGTCCTGAGCTCAAATTCGACGAGAATCTTTTTTGAAGAGTTATGTAGGCCTGAAAAAAAAATCGTTTCGACTGATTTGGAACAATTAACGCTCACAATGTATTGTTCTACAAAGCGTGCGCATCAATTTAATTCGGAAATAGTTCAAATTTAAACGAGGCAAGCTGCATTTCATAATTGTTACGTCAAATAAAATTATGAAAAATTAATTACACTTTCTTTTTGAAAATCATTTATCTTAATTCAGAACTTCGCCATGCAGTCAATATGAACAGTCTTTATGCAGCTTGGGTTTCAATATTCCATTAAAAATCTCAAATCAAATAATTGTCGACAGCTGACAAATTTGCAATATTTCAGAGCAAAATTTTCAGTGCATTTGAGATCTCCACGACAATGATAAAGTATTTGCTTTTTAAGTCATGAATGTATTAGAGAAATATAGGTAACTAAATAACCACGTTAACAGTAGCTGCATATGATACAATTCGGTGCAATGAGGAAGCGGTTCTCAAACAATTCTGTACAACTCCATAAAAAAGACTCCAGATTAGCAGCTAAGTTTTTTCCATACTGTAGAGCGACATGTTAAACAATTTTCGAAACCATGAAATTGTATGCACTTTTTAATAATTTTATTGTTCCGACTTTCGATACGAAAGTAACGGAATATTTGTGCTCGGGGTGGGTTTTTTTTCTTCAGACAAATGTCAACTTTTTAACTAGCCATTTTTGACGGAATTTCTTAATATCATGCAAAAGGTATTGTTGTCCTGAGCCTAAATTTGAAAATATATTTCACCTGTGATCATTTTTCGTAAAGTTATGGGGGTTTAAATATTGCCAATTTGGCCAATTTGGGACAATTAACGCGCGACAAAAAATTCGAGCTATTAACGCGTAAGCGGAGATTTAATCCGTCTTAAAAATCGTTCCAAATTGGTTGAACGAAGCTTATTTGCCATAATTGATTTGTTACAAGGAACAAAATCTATCCTTTTACACTTTATATGGCGTGTGGGGGGATGATTTTCATTTAAAAGTTTCAAATTTTAGAAGAAAAAAATTTCATTTTTATATGTCATAATTTTTTTAATGTTATTATTGCTCCATAAACCTTAAAAGGCAGTTGGAACATTCAGGGCTTCGCCCTGATACGAGCAGTCTTGTTTAATTTTGTGTTTAATTTTAAGTTTTTGGGTTTAGTTCAATTTTTTTTTGCTCAAAAACACAATAACTAAAGATTTCTTCATATATGAAAAACCACGAGAACATGAGAAAAAATTAACAGACAAGCTGCATGAGATTCGCCATTCTTAAGTTCTTTAAAACAGATTTATAATACATGAACTAAATATTTTGTATTTTGATAGAAATTGTGGGCTGTTTTATAGACAGATTCAAAATTAGCTTATCATATGAAATCAGTAGCGGATTTAGGGGAGGCGGGACAGGTTGACTGTCGCTTTTCTCTCCCCTCAAGTTTTCGACCCCCTACCAACCCAAAGGGTTCCTCCCCCTTTGCACTATTTCGAAATGCTCATTTTGACTGAAAGACTCAAAAACTTTTCTATATGCGCCTTTGGCGCCAATATGTAGTAAGTTTGCGGGTCGAGAGCGCGCCAAAAGAACGCTATTTTTTTGTCAGAAACGCTTTTTTGGCCTGTTTTTTTTAATCTTGCCTGTGGCGCAGATAATTTTGTCAAACAAAAGGGTCAAACAGTGATTAGGGATTGCTCAGAAATTCAATCGATCAAAAGAAAAAAGATCACTAAAATTATCGAACTTTCTTTTGAAAATGTGCACCTCTCGAGAAAATTTTAGGTCCAGTCTGTATCAAACGAAACTTTTAAATAATAACTTTACATAAATTAAACGGTTTGAAATTTTGGGTCTTCCTTTTTTTTCTACATTTTTTTTCAGCTTTAGACAAGCAATGAAGACAAGTAAAATTGCTAAGAAGTAGACAGAAAAAAAGCATATGAAACTTGTTATGACACAATTTGTTTGACAAAACTTAGAGTCAAGAGTTTGTCCTAAAACAGTTCTTTTCCAGCTCAATTAATTTATCAAAGTTTGCTCTACTTTTAGTAGAGACAACGAGGTATAAAAAAGTCTAAATATGTGCTTAATGGCACATTAATTTGACAAACCCGTTTCCTTTTACGTACTGGCTTCATCGATATGTGAGTCTTTCGCTGAACTTTTAGCTGAACTTCAGACAATGTTTTTTTTCTAAAATTATCCGCTTCAAGGACTCTATCTTACGTTCTCTTTCGTAATTTACAGGGTGTATCGAATGAAGTGTTGATAAAAAGCTTGCCATTTCATAACCGTTGATCTGTTTGACTTCAAATTTGTAGAAAGTCTGCAAAATGACAAAAATTTGATTTAAAATGAAAACTGCACTGGATAGATCGACGTGATAAAAGTATCCGCATAATTCTAACAATTTTGTGTTTCCAAGCTAACAAATTGTTTTTGAAATTTTGTCCATACGTTAAAGAAAAGAGCACAATGGTTTTTAAATTGCAAGAAGAAAAGCGGTTCATTTGTTTAATCGCAATTTATCAAAGCGCACCGAAAGTTCGTAGGATGTTCATGGAAGACGTCGCGACATGTAACTGTAAAGGGCGTGTTCTGTGGTTAAGTATCAAACAAATTTATGTGTCGGCGAAGCCCTATACCCTGGCCAACCCAGAGTTTGGATCTTAATCCCCTCGATTTTGGGCTGTGGGGCCCAGAAATGCGAGGATTCACTAAAAAACTTGAAGAAAAAAAAGAGTCTGTGTGGCGCAAAATGGCGTACATTTCCATTTTTTGTACCATTTTAGCAGTTATTAAACTTTCCGTCTGTTCTCTTATTTGTAGAATAAATTATCTACTAATCTTCTCTCAAAAAAGTTATAGTGTTTTCAAAAATAACAATTTGTTTTGAAAATTGGATTACATACAAAATTTGTTCCTTTATCTCCGCAACATGAACATTGTATCTTCAATTTTGTTTATATTTTCCCGTCCTGAAAAAAATGGATTGCTGTCAATATTATTCAGATAACGTAGCAAGACCTAAAAAAATTGATTTGAATTGGTTTAAAAGCAATTTAGTTTTGATACAAAATTGTTGTTTAGCAATCAAATTCAATCGACTCTAAAATGAGTTAATTTCATTTTTTGTCAAATTTTTTGGGTTACAAAAAATTTTACCAACAAGAAAATCCTATTTTCTCAACTAACAACAAAACGATTTAAACTGGTTTCCGTCTACGTTTTTGTATACACAATCTAAATAATAAAAGTATATTGATGATTGAAAAATTTCAATGGAGAATTAAAAAAATGTAATTTCTAGTCACGTATCATTACAAAAAGCAACCTAAAAAATCAAAAAACTCCAAAAAACAAAAAACAGGCCAAAAAGGCTGAAAATTTTAGAAAATTATCGAACTTTTTTGTGTAAATCTGGTGGGGGAAAAATTAGAAAACATTCTTCACAAATTTGAGAAAAAATTGCGTTTTATAGTCGTTTAGCAAATTTTTTAGCATATTTTTAGCAGAATTAATTGGTCTAAATCAATATGAATTGGTTTTAAATCTAGTAAATGCATCCTTTTTTCGACCACAAAAGTTTTATTCAAAACGATTTAAATTAACTTTTTTGAGATTTTGGCAGATTTCAGTACCTTACAGAATGCATTTAAAGCGATCTTAAGTCAATTTTTTTGGCAATAAAATGGATTTTTGTCCAAAATAAAAATCCCCATAATTCCATGTAAATCTATTTATGTATCTAAATGGGCTATCGTAAATCGATTTCTATACTTTATATTCTCTGTTGAAAAATCAATTTCAATCAATTTTAATCTCATTCGGTCGCTTTATATTCTTTTAGCTCAAAATTTAAAGCAAAAACTAGTTGAAAGAGTTGCTCCTCTTGATGTCGATATCAACTGAATGTTTTTGAAAGTTTTGCGCTGATAAATGTCAGAAATAATGCCTTGGCAATTTTTTGCAGAGACAGTTAATTGCATCAGATGCATCAATTTACCCGATCAGGTGTAAATAAACAAAACTTTTTGCAATTTGCGGATCTACTCAACAATTGCCCTCCCTGTGGTATCTTTTAAAAAATCGCCACCCCCTATAAACAAAAGCCTTAAATAGCACTAGAGCGTTGTATTTAGAATTAAATTTTCGCTGCAATCTTGAAGGGGGTTTTTGTTAATTGGATCCCAATTTGCAATGAGAGGCTCCAAGATGTTAACAAATAAATGTCTTATTGTCAAAAAAGTATTACGTGTCTTAGTGTTTCAACAACATTAACAGCTCTCTGACAAGTTTGATTGAGTGGAAAACAATTTTTGCAAACAAAGACAATTTTGTGTTTTGATTGAACCACGTACTTCTAAATATCTGCCTTAACCAAGCGTCAAAACTTCAAAACCATTAGTTAAAAAAACGCTACGAAAATGTTTAATTTTTACAAACAAATCAAATGAGCACAAACTTTAAGATAAATTTGAATGAATGTGAAAACTAAAGGTTAGAACACATACCGCTGCTTGATTCTTTAGCTTAGATTACAGCAAGACTGCTAGTATATCAGGATAAAGTCATGAATGTTCCAAATGCCCCTCAATTCATATCGGATACTTTTTAGGAAAAGATAATATTGAAAAACTGAATTTTCGAAAAAGTGAAGGATAAATTGTGAAAATTTGAGTCATACGAAATTAATAGGACCGACTAGCTAGCCTCAATTTAATTTGAAATGTTTTGTTGTGAAGGATAATTCGTCACGCTTAAATATTTTGCATTACGCTTTCAGTATTATGGATAAAAGCTTCCAGAAGCGCACAAATTTAGTCTCAAAGCATGCCCAAATTGGCATTTTTCAAACTCTTAAAGTTTTACAAAAAATTATTGGAGACAGAAAATCTATTTAGATTTGATTTTAGGGAGTCGATATCTTTAATGGGGCATACCAATTCTTCGTTAAAAACTATTATTCCGATCACTGAAAATTGAACGAATAAAAAAATCTCGCCAAGCGTAATTATTCTGTTTTCTTCGAAAGTCGGAACAAAATCAATACAATTTTCAAGCAAACGGAACTTTACACAGCTGTTGAAATTATAAAAAGAACAAAATAACAAAATACCTTGCAAATGAAAACAATGTTGTTGCAACGCAAGTATTTTCTGTCTTTACAGATTTCAAATTTTTATCTGTAAGCCTTTTCAGAACCAACAAAACTTTAAAAGTAAGCCTAAAGATCTTAAAATTTACGTGAGCTAAAAGACAATTCGTGGGCAGTTATACAGAAAAGACCAATAAAAAAAACAACAAAAAAACTGTGAGCGCTTTGTTTAAGTTGCTAGCGTTATGTCATGGATATTATGTTCTGCAATATTCTCGGCTTAGATTGTATATTCAATTTTTAAAACCTAGCACTTAGAAAAAATCAGAATTGAGCCAAGAGTCGGAGGCGGCAAACAAATTTTATTTCCACTTCCCATTTTTTCCAAAGTCACCCCACTTTAGCATTATTTTACGATATCAAATTTTGGCCAATTGAGCCCAATTTTATACCTCCTCCCCTCAAAAAAGAAATTTTTTATAAGACATTCGATTAAATGTTCAAAAGTAGGCATAATTGCAGTCGAAATGTAGTCGAAGTTTTGTCTTAAGTAATTGGGAAGCAGAAATGGTCAATAAAGAATTATGACAACAAAATTTTTGCGTCTGTTTAGCAAATGTAAAATTTTGCAATTTTGAATTTTAAGTACGGCAAATTATTACGGGTAGATTTTTAGGAAAACGGAAAATCCACGAATTGTAGCAAAAAAAAAACAAATTGGACATAAACTTGTTTGACTATGTGATGATGGGTCGATTCTAAGCCCTCCTGCTTGTTAATTGGCAATACTTTAGCGAATTGTTTCTATTGATGAAAAATTTCATTTTAATAAGCTCGAAGAAGTTTTAGAAACGGAGTTGATTTTCCGACTCACAAAATGTTATCTTGAATTGATCGAATTGAACAAGAATAGTACAAGATGAGATTTTTTTGTTCCGAATTTCGAAGAAAGCGGAATATTTATGCTCGGTATGGTTTTCACCGATCGACATACTAGTTTTTGACAGAAAACTTTCTTACCCCATTGAAGATATCGACTTACTGAGTTTAAATGTAACAAGATATTTTACCTCCCCTCATTTTTGTAGAATTCTGGGGTTTTGAAAATTGCCAAACTGGCCATGTTCTGGAATAAATTATGCGCGCTTTGAAGAATTATTCATATTTGCTGAGATATTTATGCGTTGCGATATCAACCCGCACAACAAAGTCGTTCCAAATTGAATTGATGCTAGCTAATCGGAATGGTCGTACTAATTTTGTACAACTCGAAGTTTTAGACTTTGATTTTTTCTATAACTTACAGGTTTTCAAAATTTTAATTCCCAAAAAATATTCGATATGAATTAGGGGAAAATTGCCAAACTGGGGTTTTGAAAATTACCAAACTGGCCATGTTTTGAAAATTGCCAAACTGGCCATGCTCTGGACTAAATTATGCGCGCTTTGAAGAATTATTCATATTTGCTGAGATATTTATGCGTTGCGATATCAACCCGCACAACAAAGTCGTTCCAAATTGAATTGATGCTAGCTAATTGGAATGGTCGTACTAATTTTGTACGACTCGAAGTTTTAGACTTTGATTTTGTCTATAACTTACAGGTTTTCAATATTTTAATTCCCAAAAAATATTCGATAAGAATTAAGGGAGAGGCGGAACATTCAAGGCTCCGTCCTGATATACGAGCAGTCTTGTTTTTGTTCACAATTTGAATACGCATTCATATCTTCTTTTGAGCATCCACAAACGTGCTCTCAGTTCAGCACAGTAGCAGATTTAGGGGGGGGGGGGGCGGACGCCTTCCCCCCTCAGGGATTCGAACCCCTGCCGACCCAAAGGATCCCGCTTTGTTTTGTACTATTTTGAGATATCTATTTTTGGTGAAGTACACTAAAAAATTTTCAAAGGCGCCCTGGGCGCCAACATAAGCTAAGTTTTGTGGGGGGCCTGCCGTAAAAAAACGCAATTTTTTGGTCAAAGTTTTTCAAAAAGTGCCTAAAAACGCCTTTTTGACCAATTTTTTCAAAAACTTGCCTGCGGCGCAGAACATTGGGTCGAATGGGGTATTTATATAGATATGCGATAGCTCAGAAAATCATTTTGGTCAACCTAAAAAAAAGGTCGACAAAAAAGGTCGACAAAAAAAGGTCAAACGCCCTTCGAGAAAATCTTAGATCCACCCCTGGTTCAGCAACCACAACTTTGCCAAAAACGAGCCTTCAAATAAGTACAAACGTGCCTTCAGCTTCAGCTTCGAATCGTAGCGAGGGTTCGAGGTCTCACTTCAATTTAAAATTCCTCATTGGATTCTGAATCTATTTCAGAATTAAAAAACACAATGTTAACAATATACAATTAAAATGAAGCGTTCTGAAAATTGACCCGTTTTCTTGGTTCCAATTCGTATAATTTTAACAAAGAAACTCTAGAAACCGTGTCACGCATTTGTTTTGTAGTATTTGAGTTAGAAATGACTCTAGTGCTTGTTTCATTGTTGTGCTATAAATCGACGTTAGCATCAGTGAGTAATCTTTTTGTTACAATTAATCCAAAAGAGAGACTTTACCAATTTTTGGGGAAGCCTAACAAAACGTTTTGCTTATATTTACCATGGGTGGAAGGGAATGAACGCGCGTTTTTTGCGCTCAGAGAACCCTGGTTATCACAGAAAATTGAAACCAATTTTTAGCTTAGTGTGTAGACATGGGGGCTTTTAAAAGCTATTTATGGAAGAAGTTGCGCTATTAATCGAATCGAGTAAATACAAATTTGAGGAGAATTTTTGTTGGTCAATCCTGAAACAATTGGGTTCCTTATTCTCGTCTTACTTTGAAAGGACTCTTTTATCTAGCCTCATTTCAACAAAAGTTGAGCTCAATCAACCTGCCCTAGCAAAAAAGGGTAGGTTATCGAATGGTTATCTTGTAAGATCTTGTATGGTCTTACAAGATAAACTTTTTTGTAGACATCGTCAAAGATATACATTTTTTAGAGAAATCTTACAAGATACAAATGCACAAAGGCCACATAATCAGGCCACAAGAAGGTTTAAATTAGAATGGTTTAGTTTAAGATAATATAGATAAATAACTCTCATAATAAACCTCATATAAATCAATTATCTCATAATCTGCCTTCTACTGTTATCTTCATTTTTTTTTATTAATTGGATATTTTTAGATATTAGAAAAAAAAACACGAAATGTATTAGAAAGTGTTTTTTTTCTAGTATCTAAAAATATCCAATTAGTAAAAAAAAAATGAAGATAACAGTAGAAGGCAGATTATGAGATAATTGATTTCGTCCCACATAAATTAGAGGTTAAATTGAATTTTTGAATTAGTTCTTGACGAAAAAAATAATCTCGAGTCTAAAATGAGTCTGATTTGAGGCTCAAAATTCGACTCATTTTTAAACTAATATATATGTATACAGGGTCGGATTTAGGGGGGTTGGGGATGCGGACGCCTTCCCCCCTCAGGGATTCGACCCCCTGCTGACCCAAAGGGTCCCGTTTTGTTTTGTATTGTGATATCTATTTTTGGTGAAGTACCCAAAAAAATTTTCAAACGCGCCCTGGGCGCCACGCCAACATAAACTAAATTTTGAGGGGGGGGGGGGGGGGGTGGGGCTGCCGTAAAAAAAACGCAATTTTTTGGTCAAAATTTTTCAAAAAAAATGTCTAAAAACGCCATTTTTGGCCAGTTTTTGAAAGCAGAGCATTGGGTCGAATGGCGCAGAGCATTTGGGTCGAGCGGCGCAGAGCATTGGGTCGAATGGGGTATTTATATAGATATGGGATAGTTCAGAAAATAAAATTTGTCGACCTATAAAAAGGTCAATAAAAAAAGGTTGACCCCCCCTCGAGAAAATCCTAGATCCGCCCCTGATTCAGCAACCACAAATGTGCCTTCAAATAAGTACAGACGTGCTTTCAGCTTGAGC
>NC_087068.1:13919627-14015170 GCF_963678635.1 Symsagittifera roscoffensis
GGGGGACGCTTTGGGTCGGCATGGGGTCGAATCCCTGAGGGAGGAGGAGGCGTCCGCCAACCCCCGCCCCCTCCCCTAAATCCGCCCCTGGTTTATTGGGACTTTTAGGGTCCTCCAAAATTTTTAATTTTTGTATGATACAAATTATCTAAAATATCAAAATAGGGCACTCGACAGAAAGTAAACGCGATTCTTAAATCTTTACTATAGCCTGGAGCTTTTGAAATGAGCTGATTTGAACTTTCAAAAAATATTATAAAATATTAACTGTTTGTTTTTTGCTTGTTTTTTGACAGACTGTTAATTTAGTTCATCTTTTGAAGTGATCGCAGTTAGTGGCGTTTACATGTAATGTGTAGCCGACTCAAACATAACACACTTGTATGAAAGCTTCAAAGAATAGCGGCAGTGAAAAGATTCAAAAAATTCAAAAAAAAATATCTTTTTTTTATGTCTAAAACGCTGTTTTTGCCATCAATTTTTTATATTTCATAATACGCACAAGATCAACTTAGTTACTTTTCGTCGCAAGACCACAGCCTGCACGTTAGGTCGAAAGAATGTCGAATTTAAACCCATTCATAAATATTTCACGAAGTTACCTTCTTTTCCGTTTCTACTTTCTTAATTCAGTTCATGTAATTTTGTCTGGCCCGTAATTGATAGGAAAGAAAAACTTGAGTGCAAACAAAAACAGTTCACTTAGCCGAAAAAAAATTTAGAAACTCTGCATTCTGTACAATAAGATTTGAAAAAGCAGTTGTTTCGAACTACATAAAGTAGATCAAAAATTGCGGTCAAAATACGTTTTTTTTTTTCAACTAAACATAATATTTCTCGGTAACTGACCTTCTTTTGAGTTTATGCTTGTAGAGCTTTATGCTTGTAGGGGTAAATCAACTTCAGACAATTGCATTTTTGATATCTATAATTAAAGTTCTTTGAAGTTGCGCAGTTGTTCGGGACCGATATATCAAAGGCATAAACAAATACTACAGCACCAACGCCAGTCGAGCTTTCAGTCATTCAAGCATGCATTAAATCATCTGAAGGTGCTAAATAGGTCGAAGGTCGACGTGAAAGTAAGACAACACAATCTTCAACCTACAAAAGCTATATTGAAGGGCGAAATACATGTGCTGAAAGCTTTTTGATTTAATACACTGAAATGCTAACGCATATATTTCAAAATTTTTAATTCAAGCTTCGAAAAACTGCGTTGTGTTTTTGAAACATTTTCAGACTTCATTAACGAACACCTTCAGCAGAAGTTTTCGAAAATTCCTGTTTTTCTGGCGTGTCGCTAAGTCGTTCCCCTCAATTTCTTTGAATTTTTATCACCTCATTTTCTGTTTCTTAAGTTTTCGTCGCTTTGGTTTCTGTTGTTGTTTAGTTTAGTCGATGGTCCTTTGCCGGTGCATGTTTGTATATCACTGCAAGCTGAAGATAAGAGCGCTTTTCAATTGCATGATAGAAAAAAGTCGGAACAGAAAAAAGGGAAACTAGAATGAAAATCCTCTGATGTTACTTACATGTGCTTTGATGTTGCGGTCTGGCCCATAGAGCTTACAACTTTCATGCCAGACATTTAGAATAGACAGTGACAATGCCGAAACGCTGCGTTCATAGCGCAGAAATCTCGACAAGCAGAAGCAATGACCCCATCATGCATCAAAATCAAGCATGCAAAATACTATGGTCCCCTTATTCGAAAAATACTAAAATGAAAATAAAATATCCTGAAAATGTTCAGAATCTTCGTTGACAAAAATTCAAAAAATGTTCTTGAAGTAAATCTTTTTTTTTCTTTAATTTTTCACAGTATTGTAACATCACGCAAATATCCAGCAAGGACTTTTTCCTTTTTGATCTGTCGGCTTTCTGAGTTTGTCTGACTTAGTCAGGCCGTCCGTCTATTCCGTTTTCTCGGACGTAGACTATTTTGCTCGGCTCGGCAACCTTGAAAAATAATCTTTTCCCATTTACTCCAGACTGAATTTTTCATTTGTTCCTAACATTCTCTCCTTAACTGCTGCACGCATTTTCTATTCTCTGAAGTTTAAATTTAGTAAGTAAAATAAAGATTGTTTTCAGCTGACTTTTTACCTTTCGCTTGAAGCCATAAAAATTACTGTTCACACTTATTCCAGACCAGACACAAAAACAAACCGTACATGTACTAAGAGTGGGACTCCTAAGTCGAGAAGCAATAAAAATTTACGAGTTTTTTTTTGCTTCGTTAAGCATTCTAACACACGAGACGGCAAAACCACTACTGCAGAAATTACTCTAGAAACGCCCGATTGTAAAAAAGTTATTTTTTGCATTAAATAAAGTGTTTTTCGCATTTAGAAAAAGAGCGGTAATTCTGTTTCATGCGCAATTTAAATTTAGTAACTTTAAATTCAGTTTACAGACACTATTAATTGTACAGTTTTGGGACCATAAATTCATGCCGAATTTAGGATCAAAGAAACCGCCTTCAGACAGATTTGAAAGATAGAATCTGTAAAACTTTCGCTTCTCATTCTGCAGTTTGTTCACGAACTTCATTCGATTCGATTTCTCTTTCGACCCAGTTTCGAAAACCTTAGAAATAAACAGCAAATAAGCCTACATATAGCTAGTTCTAAGTCGTTAGAGATAAGACAACCTTAGAACGACAAAACTAGGTCACCCATACACCATCACTCACCCCCTAAGCGAGACAAGATAATATCATAGCCGGAAAATTCCGTTATTATTTGTCTACAACTTTACAGACTTCTGAAATCCAAGTTAACAAAAGCGACAGCAACACGTAATCATCTACGACGAATAGAAATGGAAATCAATCGGCTTTCGGCTCTCGTGTTTTGCGTGGCGGTGATCGCACTGGGACTCGTGGATGCTGCGGATCCAGTGTGGTGGAAAACAGTGACCCGCAATCCTGCTACGTGCAAAAAGAAACTGGGCTTCCTTTATTTGGTATGTTGTTCAAATTGGTTTTTAAACGAGAACAAACCACACGCTTTGAAATTGGTGAATTAATATTCAGTTATAATGCTCATAAGAAAAAAATTCTTTTCGAGCTACTCTCATAGCTCTAAACATTTTTGGCTCAAAATGAATTTGTTTACTAAAATTGTTAAGTCAGCAGCAGGCACATTTGATAAAAATAATCAGGCAAAAGTCTGCTAGAGGGGTCGCAAGAAACAAAGAGGGTCTACCTAGTTAATTGGTGTCTAAAATTTTTTTCAATCTTTTGTTGCTTCGGTGATGTCAATTAAAGCATCGAATAAGTCAACCGCAAATGAGGCAGAGGTCAATTGGGTTCGAGAAAAAGTCTCCAAAACGACTGAGCGACGTCAATTTTCGGGTGAGTGGACCGGAAGCTTTAAAAGGACCGGCAGCTTTAAGATAATTATACATCATAGTCGACTAAAAAAATCAAAAGTTTTAAATATTATTAGACCCATAGTATTTAAAATATCCATAAATCAACTGTGTTCTGTTTTAGGACGAGTTCAAAGATGTCAATTTGGAAATATCGAAAACATGTGCCATCGTGGATAAGTTCTGGAACGGCGACAAAAAAGATGAAGAAATTGAGTGGTGCAGAAGACTTTATGCCACACAACACATCAGCTATCAAATTCAAGGACCCAAATTTCCGGCAGGGACTGAGCTGGAAACTCTGAAAAAAAATGTGGGACTTCAGGTCATGGTCGAGGTAGGGCACAAAAACTTTTCTAAGTTGGTGAAGTCTTTTGTTTATAGGGCTCAATTTTTTTAACGATGTTCAGATATATAATCAATGTTTCAAAAATCAAAAGAAATCCAAATTTAATGACTTAGAAGACCTGACAAAGAAAGTTGGAGTTCAGGTTATGGTCGACGTAAGAATTTCAAAAACTCTTCGATGATTTGGAAGTTTTTTGAAAATTGATTTCCTGAGGTCCCACAGATCGCTGTTGGGACCTTATTCTGTCGAAGTTTCTAGACCGCAGGCAAGTTTTTGAAAAAAATAGGCAAAAATGTAATTTAAAAACACTTTTCGAAAGTTTTTAACAATACCTTTTGAATGATATTAAAAAATTCCGTCAAAAATTGCTAGTTAGAAAGTCGAAATTTGTCTAAAGAAAAAAACCCACCCCGAGCAGAAATATTCCGTTACTTTTGTCACGAAAGTCGGAACAAAACTGCTCGTATCAGGGCGAAGCCCTGAATGTTTCGACTGCCTTTTAAGGTTTATGGAGCAGTAGTAACAAAAAAATGTTAAAAAATTAAAATGAAGATTTTTTTCGTAAAATCTAAGTTTTTTATGAAATTATCCCCCACACGCCATATAAAGTACAAAAGAATATATTTTGCTCATTGTAATAAATCATTCATGGCAAATAAGCTTCCTTCAACAAATTTGAAACGATTTCTAAGACGGATTAAATCTCCGCTTACGCGTTAATAGAGCGAAATATATCGCGCGTCAATTGTCCCAAGTTGACCAAAATGGCTATCCTTAAACCCCCATAATTTATGAAAAATGATCACAGGTGAAATATTCAAGTTCACCTGTGATCATTTCAAGTTTCAGCTCAGGGCATCGATACCTTTTGAATGATATAAAAAAATTTCTTCAAAAATGGCTAGTTAAAAAGTCGAAATTTGTCTGAAGAAAAAACCCACCCCGAGCACAAATACTCCGTTACTTTCGTATCAAAAGTCGAAACAATAAAAATAGAAAACATTATATCAATTTTCTAAACAAAGCAATTTTGCTTAGCTAATCTAACGCAAATCAAAAGCAATAGTTTAATTTTCAAATTTCTAATGCAAATCTAACGCTAATCAAAAGCAATTGTCTAATTTTGAAATTTCTAAAACTATTAAAATAACTTGCGTTATGTTTTTGAAACTTTTTAACCCATAATGATTGATTATTAATCCGACTTTCGATACGAAAGTAACGGAGTATTTGTGCTCGGGGTGGGTTTTTTTCTTCAGACAAATTTCAACTTTTTAACTAGCCATTTTTGACGGAATTTTAAAAATATCATTCAAAAGGTATTGTTGTCCTGAGCTTAATTTTGAAAAGATAATTCACCTGTGATATTTTTTGTAACGTTTTGGGGCTACAGAAATTGCCATATTGGGACAATTAACACGCGTTATATTTCGTGCTGTTAACGCGTAAGCGAGATTTATTTCATCCTAGAAATCGTTCTAAATTGGTTCAAGAAAGCTTATATGCCAGAATTGGTTTGTTAATAGGAGCAAAATTTACACTTTGTACTTGATATGGCTTGTGGGGAGATGTTTTCCTTAAAAATCTCAAAATTTTGTAAAAAAAAAATCTTTAATATTTTTTTAATTTAAATTTTTTTAGTTATTTCTGCTCCATAGACCTTAAAATGCAGTCGAAAAACTCAGGGCTTCGCCCTGATACGAGCAGTCTAGTAATCTACTTGAAATTAATTATCGCTTAAACAAATGGTAGCAGAATAATCTTTTTTAAATTGATTATAATTTTTACAATATTTTTTAAAGTTTTTTAGGTCAACCAAATTGATTTTCCGAGCTCTCCTAAAGCCTTATAAAGACCGTAGATTGTAGGTGGACAAAATTTTCACCGCCAAGTGTAGACAAAATTTGGAAAAGAAAATCAGGTAAAAAAAAAACGTTTTTGGGCACATTTTGGAAAAAAAATCGCGTTTTTTCGGCGCGCGCTCCCCTTCAAAATTAGTTTATATTGGCGCCGTAGGCTCTTTTAGAAAACTTTTAAGTGTCGATTGGCCAAAAATGGATTTCTTAAAAAGTACCAAAGGGAGGATCTTTTCGGTCAACAGGGGGTCGAATCCTTGAGGGAGGGCGTCCGCCCCCTTGCCCTTCCCCTAAATCTGCCCCTGAACTAAGTGATAATCATAGCTGGAACTCCGGTTCGGGTAATGGCTCATCACTTGCTACGTTATGGTGTAAAAACGATAGTTTAAGTACATCAAAAGAAATTAAACAAACAGTTTTTTTAATTAAACTATTGAAACTGCTTTTGAACGTTTTGTGGTGGGGACGTTTTGTTTTAGTATTTTCAAAGATCACGGTTATTCTTGCTGTTTCGTTTTTCAAAGAAAGTGACCAAATGTTTGTTATCGCGGTTTGGTTTTTTTCTTTTTGAGTATTTTCATTTCATCTGAAATCATGAATGCCTTGCTCAAATCTAAAAAGAATGGGAATAAAACTTCACGGTTTGGCGCCAAGCTTTTTATATAAGTAGAGCCCAAGTACAGACACAACTTGTCATTTTTCTTAATTTTCTCGGGTTCCAAACAATTTTGTTCGCATACATTCTGAATTTCCTGAACGATGATATCATAGGAATCACCGATCTTTTCTGTTTTTTCGATTGCAAGGGTTGGCAGTTTTTTCAAAGCCAACGCTAAATCGTGATTCGTTTCGTAGGTCACTTTCAGACCCAATTAATTAATTTTTCTCATGTAACTCTGGGAGAGATGGAAAAAACAACTCGATAAATGTGCTTCGGGGAATGTTTTTTGGAAGGACTGAAGAGCAGCTTGCTCAAAATCTAACAAAATTTTTCAAGGCCAGCAGTTGGGCGCTAAATCAATTAACGCCTGCAAGAAGCGATTGTAGGTTTTTTCGGTTTTGTTAGGAAGGAAGGCGTATTTGCAAGCTGGCGCATTGCCAGATACCTTAACCTGAATTGAACATAGCTGATAGAATAATTTTGGAGTAATTTTGAAAGTTCCATCGGCTAACCAGAAAGATAACTTCTCCAGAACTCTAAGCATTTCGGGGTCGCCGAACAAAATGCAAAATGATTCGCTCGTGATCATTTGATCCACTGTCAAACCGGATGAAATTTTCAAAAATTTCAGGGATCTCGAAATTTTGCGCAACGGGGATGTGGGGCATGTTTACATCTAGCTGCTTACGAGTGCGCGCATCCGTTCGGATCAGTTTGTCTTTACTTGGTAGGGCAAACTGAGTGACCAAATCGTTTGTAACTGGCAAAACCGCACTGCGACAGTCGGCGTAAATATCTCGCTGAGATTTTGTAAATGCCTTATGACATTTCGGGTTCGGATTATCCCGCTGAAATGTCATGGTCATGCTCTCCACGCGTCTCGATTAATTCGTTATTTTCTGTAATGGCAGTTGCTCGACATTTATGGGTTTGATATTTTGAGCAAATCCTAGTTTTTGGTAAATTTATTTTTTCGCTTGAAATGAAATTCGTGGCCGGACGCTTTAAGAATTGGCTTGTTTTTAGATGAAACTGTGAATTCGAATGAGGACTCAATCATAAAGTGTTTATCGTTAATTTTCGTTATGAACTTATTGATAAGAGTTTATAGTAATTTAACCTCCTTTTAGCCAATGTAAGATTAAGATCAACCAAGGTTTTCATTATGGTGCGTGCGTTAATTGCGGGATTAACTTTGCTGTGATAAAAGTTAAGATAAGGAATTCATACAGCATTAGTTTTAGTAGTGAAACGACTAGGTGTTAAAATGTACGGCGTTAAATTGTATGTCATTAAATTGTAGGACACCGTTTTTGATGAGACTGCACCAGACATGAAAGAAAGAAACTTGTACTTTAAATAGCGTAAAGGGGGATAAAATGGAAAAAAAATGTCACATTTTTTTCGCATGCCTTATCACTTTTTTGAAACAATAATTTCCATCGAAACTGCAACGGGCAGCTAAAATCATTAGGATTTCGCCCTGGTATGTGCATATTTGTTTGTAATTGTTCAGATTAACTGCTTCGCAAACAACGGCAATTGGCATCATGGAGAGGGTAATTCCTCGTTTATCCATTTCTTGTGTAAAAAAGAACTTCTTGATCCGGAATTGGTGAAGAATGACACCCTCGTAGACCTGACAGAACAGGCCGGGGCAGTTACGGACACATATTACTTTTACAAGAATGAAAACGAGGTCCAAGAAGCAAGCAGTAAGGTAAGTTATGCTTGCACTAATTAAGACTGTTCAAAATGCTGATTTCTAAGTCTTAAGTTGTCCTTTGTTATGAAGAGACCAAATTATTAGTAATCAAGATCCAACAAATCATGACAATATTTTACAATTTTAACGCCTTTTCTTGGTAATTCTGGTAATTGGTAACGAGACAATTCATGTCATGAATATGCACAATACCTCAGAGGGTGTTCGGGTCTATTCTGTTATACGGTCCAAAACTGATCATTTTGTTAATTTGAAAACACAATCGTAATTCTCGAATCACTGGGCTAAAGCTGAGAATTGCTAGGGGAAATCAGGATTTTCAATAAAAACAGTAGCTCGAATAACAAATTAGCGTGAGTGATCAAGCAATCGAACTTTTCGTAAAATTCCAACTAAAAGCTCTTTTTCCTCCCCCCCCCCCCCCCCCCCCACCACCTCACTCAAACATGAATTTTATGGTCTAACAAGTGGTTTTACAAGGTTAATTATGAAGACCAATCGGACAAAGTGAACAGTAACTTCAAATATAAAAATTTGCAGGTGGGGGGGGGAAGGAAAAAGAGCCCTTAGTTGGAATTTTACGAGAAGTTCGATTGCTTGATCACAGTTGAAGTTATTTTGTTTACAGTTCTTCGAGTACTGGGTGGTAGATTCTAGCTTCGGTGTGAAACACGCAGCAGGTATGGGACTCATTCTGACAACACTCGTTAGCCGAATGTTCCTCTCGGAATAATTCACCTCTCGTGAACAAAGGAACGAAAGAACTGAACAACTCGCCGCATCCGAAACTTTCATGGAAACCGCATCATTGAGTGCTTTTGGTGTTAATGTAATAAATCAATAAACGAACTACTTTTTCTACCGATAGTATTATTAAGTGAATCTTGTTAACTATCCCCCTCCCCCCGTAGGTTGTTCCAAACGACGATGCATAACCCCAGTTGTAGTAAAAGAAGAAATTGACAATATTTCAACTAATAAATGAAATCGAGAAGGGGGAATAGGGCGCATGTCAAAAATATCCCCCCTTAATAGACCAAGTGAACAATCTCCCCGCTAAAATTATTGGGCAAATTCAAGACATAAGGCCTGCATGTACTATGCTCAAATCTGATTGGCTGAAAAACATTACTCAACCAAGTGAACCCCCCCTAAATTGATTATGGGGAGATAGTTAACTAGGTTCGGGAATAGTTAAAAAGATTATATAAGTCTTGTGTCACTGCTGTTTCTATCTTTAATCATGCATGCTTTAATAAATTTGTTTGATAAGTTTGATAATTGATTGGCTATTATTCAGGAAATTTCTAAAATCAACATTCGTTTCGACTAGTTTTCTCTGCTGCAAAAGAACTGTTTTGTACTTTTAACGAGTAACAGGGTGCAGGAAACCTTTTCCGAATCATGTCCTCAAAGCATACCTTTTCATAAGCGAACTTTAAAAAAAAATGTTTTGAAATTTTTTATCAAGAAAAATTGACTTTTTTAAGGTCCCTCTCCCAATAAAACGCATCATCAGTTTTATACGATACGCCCAATGTCTTCAGATTATAACCTAAAAAAAACAAATTTCCCTGAATCTCGCATATTGAATTTTCCCCATATTTCGTTTCGTTTTGAAATAAAGTTTAATCGTGGTCATAGTGTTAGGATGTTTTTGACATTTTGAATATGCGTCTTTGAATAATCTTGTTTTGGTTGTTTTAGTATTTTTCGGATCTTGTTAACTATCCCCCCCCCCCCTTTTGGACCTTGCTACCCGCACTCCGTAAAAATGGAAAATATTCGATTATATTATAATTATAATCGTACTTTTAGCAAAATTATAATTAATTATAAGCGCCAATTTTAGATGTTTAAACAATTTATAATGCATTTAAATGATAACTTTTTTGGTGACAGTTTAATAAGTTATAATCAATTATAATTGATTATAATTTTTCCGAAAATCTCTTATAATCTATTATAATAGATTATAATCTCTTTTTCTATCAAAATATTATCTCACGAAAAAATCAATAATAATGGATTATAATTTAGCTATTAGGCATGAAAACACAGTAAACATCAAATTTAATGTAAGTTTAAGCTATAAGCAGGGGCGGATCTAGGACTTTCTTGGAGGAGAAGGCGGAGTTTTAAAAAAAATATGAAAACTTTGTCGACCTTTTTTTTTAGGTTGACCAAATTGATATTATGAGCATAATGAGCAAAATTATGAAAAAAGGCGTTTTCAGACAATTTTTGGAAAATTTTGATCTAAAAATTGCGTTTTTTGGCCTGTTTTGTCATATATTTCAGCGCGTTCTCCCCCCTCAAAACTAGTATATATTGGCGCCAAAGGCGCTTTTAGAAAGTTTTTAGGCTCCGTAACCAAAAATAGATATCTCAAAATAGTTTAAAGGGGAAAAAACCACCCCTGGCTATAAGTACATAATTACAGTTTCTGTTAGTTCAGTAACCAACTGAAAAGCACACACAACAAAACAAAAACAAAACGAAATGAAGCGATGACACAATTGTTGAATAATAATGGATTATAATCCATTATACTGGATTACAATTCAATAAAATTTGAGAAAAAAAAATTCAAAAAATAATCGATTATAATCGATTATGAACGATTATAATATTTTTTTGTTTCAAAAAATTGTAACATTACAATCCTTTTTTAATTGATTATAATCAATTCTTTTTGAAAGTTATGGAGACTGAAAATAAAAATCCATTATAATCTATTGTTACTGAGTGCGGGTAACTATTCTCAACCCCCTCTATGCATGTAATATTTTTGACAACCATTTCTGTATTAAAAAAAAGCATTTCAACAATGTTAACAATAAAGTGGGTTTTCATCTTCGCGCGCTCGAAATTGTATTACTCACTATTTATATAATACCCACGTAAAATTTTTTAACTATATATATTTTCTGGAAATTGTTTTAAGCTGTTAAAAATGTGGCCGCCAAAGCTGAATTTTTGAAAATCGAAATAGGGGAGGGGAAATAGTTAACATGATCCTATTTTTCAATTTTTTTGCATCGAATCGAGTAGTATATCATATTAAATTCCTTACTAATGTGATTCGAACGACATTTTAAATCAAAATCCAGCTAAAAAGTACCAGTTTTGGCTTAATTGCGTTCAAATGAAGCGAGCGAGCAGGCTTATAAAAGAAAAACAAGTCCATTAAAAAGGTTTTTGAATTTGTTTTAATGCCTTTTTGCGAAAAAAAGTTAAAAAAATCTAAAATGTTGTCTATTAATTTTTGGGAGAACACTCCTGTCAATTATCCCTAAAATACATTTTTTTTGAGCTTTTATAATCGTAAAACGAAAAAAAAAGACACTTATTGATATTGTTATAACGAGTTATAAGTATTGTGGGATTCGGTGTTACCTGGACAGCAACCGGCTATCCTTGTTTTGATATGATAGAAGTTAGAAACTTAAGGCAGCTGAAAAAGTGGATAAGTCTGAAATTTATCAACTTAATTCAGGTTTGCGCAAAAATCATACCCAGCAAAAGCATTTGTGATCAGAGCCCAAAAAACTGCAACCAACAAAAAAATTAAATTACTTTGAACATGAAGATAGGGTCAGTAATAATCCTTAAAACTAAAATCAAATATTGTAGAAGAGTTTTCAGCGTTAATTTAGGAAAAAAATTTAGTTCGAATTGTTTAAAAAATGATGAAAATACGTTCATTGTCGAGAGGTCGAAACATAACAAAATTTGCTCGAGAAAGAGGAAACATTCAATCGATAGAAGTCAACATTTTGTTTAGATGCAGCGGTGAAGGGTACGATTTGTGTATAACAAAACGTTATTGACCCTAAGCACCTTACTTATACATCATTAGTTACGTTACGTTACAATCATAAGGGGTTCCGCTATAACATTTGCATTGACTTCACTGGATGTTTCTAAAGTGGTATCCAATTTTGCGAGAAAATTATAAAACTGAAGATAAGTTTGGTAACAGAGTTGTAATTGGAAAATTGTTCAAAAAATAAAATGTATAAATATGAATGAAATTTCAAAGAGGACCTTAATTTTCGAAGACAAACGTTGACTCCATTTGATACATACTAAAAGTTTTCAAAGAGGACCTCATTTGCTAAAACAAATAATGATTCCATTTAATACATACTAAAAATTTTCAAAGAGGACCATTATTTGCTAAGACAAATGTTGAATCAATTTGATACATACTAAAAGTTTTCAAACAGGACCTTCACTTGCTAAGACAAACGTTGACTCCAATTGATACATACTAAAAGTTTTCGAAGTGGAGCTTTCTTTGCTAAGACAAATGTTGACTCCATGTGTTACATACTAAAAGTTTTCAAAGAGGACCTTTATTTGCTAAGACAAATGTTGACTCCATTTGATACATACTAAGAGTTTTCAAAGAGGACCTTCAATTGCTAAGACAAATGTTGACTCCATTTGATACATACCAAAAGATTTCAAAGAGGACTTTTATTTGCTAAGTCAAACCTTGACTCTATTTGATACATACTAAAAGTTTTCAAAGAGTACCTTCATTTTCGAGGACAAACGTTGACGCCATTTGATACATACTAAAAGTTTTCAAAGAGGACCTCATTTGCTAAAACAAATAATGATTCCATTTAATACATACGAAAAATTTTCAAGAGGACCATTATTTGCTAAGACAAATGTTGACTCAATTTGATACATACTAAAAGTTTTCAAACAGGACCTTCACTTGCTAAGACAAACGTTGACTCCAATTGATAAATACTAAAAGTTTTCGAAGTGGAGCTTTCTTTGCTAAGACAAATGTTGACTCCATGTGTTACATACTAAAAGTTTTCAAAGAGGACCTTTATTTGCTAAGACAAATGTTGACTCCATTTGATACATACTAAGAGTTTTCAAAGAGGACCTTCAATTGCTAAGACAAATATTGACTCCATTTGATACATACTAAAAGTTTTCAAAGAGGACTTTTATTTGCTAAAACAAATGTTGACTCCATTTGATACATACTAAAAGTTTTCAAAGAGGACCTCATTTGCTAAAACAAATAATGATTCCATTTAATACATACTAAAAATTTTCAAAGAGGACCTTCACTTGCTAAGACAAACGTTGACTCCAATTGATACATACTAAAAGTTTTCGAAGTGGAGCTTTCTTTGCTAAGACAAATGTTGACTCCATGTGTTACATACTAAAAGTTTTCAAAGAGGACCTTTATTTGCTAAGACAAATGTTGACTCCATTTGATACATACTAAGAGTTTTCAAAGAGGACCTTCAATTGCTAAGACAAATGTTGACTCCATTTGATACATACTAAAAGTTTTCAAAGAGGACTTTTATTTGCTAAGACAAATGTTGACTCCATTTGATACATACTAAAAGTTTTCAAAGAGGACCTCATTTGCTAAAACAAATAATGATTCCATTTAATACATACTAAAAATTTTCAAAGAGGACCTTCACTTGCTAAGACAAACGTTGACTCCAATTGATACATACTAAAAGTTTTCGAAGTGGAGCTTTCTTTGCTAAGACAAATGTTGACTCCATGTGTTACATACTAAAAGTTTTCAAAGAGGACCTTTATTTGCTAAGACAAATGCTAACTCCATTTGATACATACTAAGAGTTTTCAAAGAGGACCTTCATTTTCGAAGACAAACGTTGACTCCATTTGATACATACTAAAAGTTTTCAAAGAGGACCTCATTTGCTAAAACAAATAATGATTCCATTTAAAACATACTAAAAATTTTCAAAGAGGACCATTATTTGCTAAGACAAATGTTGACTCAATTTGATACATACTGAAAGTTTTCAAACAGGACCTTCACTTGCTAAGACAAACGTTGACTCCAATTGATACATACTAAAAGTTTTCGAAGTGGAGCTTTCTTTGCTAAGACAAATGTTGACTCCATGTGTTACATACTAAAAGTTTTCAAAGAGGACCTTTATTTGCTAAGACAAATGTTGACTCCATTTGATACATACTAAGAGTTTTCAAAGAGGACCTTCAATTGCTGAAACAAATGTTGACTCCATTTGATACATACCAAAAGATTTCAAAGAGGACTTTTATTTGCTAAGACAAACCTTGACTCTATTTGATACATACTAAAAGTTTTCAAAGAGTACCTTCATTTTCGAGGACAAACGTTGACGCCATTTGATACATACTAAAAGTTTTCAAAGAGGACCTCATTTGCTAAAACAAATAATGATTCCATTTAATACATACGAAAAATTTTCAAGAGGACCATTATTTGCTAAGACAAATGTTGACTCAATTTGATACATACTAAAAGTTTTCAAACAGGACCTTCACTTGCTAAGACAAACGTTGACTCCAATTGATACATACTAAAAGTTTTCGAAGTGGAGCTTTCTTTGCTAAGACAAATGTTGACTCCATGTGTTACATACTAAAAGTTTTCGAAGAGGACCTTTATTTGCTAAGACAAATGTTGACTCCATTTGATGATACATACTAAGAGTTTTCAAAGAGGACCTTCAATTGCTAAGACAAATGTTGACTCCATTTGATACATACTAAAAGTTTTCAAAGAGGACTTTTATTTGCTAAGACAAATGTTGACTCCATTTGATACATACTAAAAGTTTTCAAAGAGGACCTCATTTGCTAAAACAAATAATGATTCCATTTAATACATACTAAAAATTTTCAAAGAGGACCTTCACTTGCTAAGACAAACGTTGACTCCAATTGATACATACTAAAAGTTTTCGAAGTGGAGCTTTCTTTGCTAAGACAAATGTTGACTCCATGTGTTACATACTAAAAGTTTTCAAAGAGGACCTTTATTTGCTAAGACAAATGTTAACTCCATTTGATACATACTAAGAGTTTTCAAAGAGGACCTTCATTTTCGAAGACAAACGTTGACTCCATTTGATACATACTAAAAGTTTTCAAAGAGGACCTCATTTGCTAAAACAAATAATGATTCCATTTAAAACATACTAAAAATTTTCAAAGAGGACCATTATTTGCTAAGACAAATGTTGACTCAATTTGATACATACTAAAAGTTTTCGAAGAGGACCTTTATTTGCTAAGACAAATGTTGACTCCATTTGATGATACATACTAAGAGTTTTCAAAGAGGACCTTCAATTGCTAAGACAAATGTTGACTCCATTTGATACATACTAAAAGTTTTCAAAGAGGACTTTTATTTGCTAAGACAAATGTTGACTCCATTTAATACATACTAAAAATTTTCAAAGAGGACCTTCACTTGCTAAGACAAACGTTGACTCCAATTGATACATACTAAAAGTTTTCGAAGTGGAGCTTTCTTTGCTAAGACAAATGTTGACTCCATGTGTTACATACTAAAAGTTTTCAAAGAGGACCTTTATTTGCTAAGACAAATGTTAACTCCATTTGATACATACTAAGAGTTTTCAAAGAGGACCTTCATTTTCGAAGACAAACGTTGACTCCATTTGATACATACTAAAAGTTTTCAAAGAGGACCTCATTTGCTAAAACAAATAATGATTCCATTTAAAACATACTAAAAATTTTCAAAGAGGACCATTATTTGCTAAGACAAATGTTGACTCAATTTGATACATACTAAAAGTTTTCAAACAGGACCTTCACTTGCTAAGACAAACGTTGACTCCAATTGATACATACTAAAAGTTTTCGAAGTGGAGCTTTCTTTGCTAAGAAAAATGTTGACTCCATGTGTTACATACTAAAAGTTTTCAAAGAGGACCTTTATTTACTAAGACAAATGTTGACTCCATTTGATACATACTAAGAGTTTTCAAAGAGGACCTTCAATTGCTAAGACAAATGTTGACTCCATTTGATACATACTAAAAGTTTTCAAAGAGGACTTTTATTTGCTAAGACAAATGTTGACTCCATTTGATACATACTAAAAGTTTTCAAAGAGGACCTCATTTGCTAAAACAAATAATGATTCCATTTAATACATACTAAAAATTTTCAAAGAGGACCTTCACTTGCTAAGACAAACGTTGACTCCAATTGATACAAATTAAAAGTTTTCGAAGTGGAGCTTTCTTTGCTAAGACAAATGTTGACTCCATGTGTTACATACTAAAAGTTTTCAAAGAGGACCTTTATTTGCTAAAACAAATGTTAACTCCATTTGATAGATACTAAGAGTTTTCAAAGAGGACCTTCATTTTCGAAGACAAACGTTGACTCCATTTGATACATACTAAAAGTTTTCAAAGAGGACCTCATTTGCTAAAACAAATAATGATTCCATTTAAAACATACTAAAAATTTTCAAAGAGGACCATTATTTGCTAAGACAAATGTTGACTCAATTTGATACATACTAAAAGTTTTCAAACAGGACCTTCACTTGCTAAGACAAACGTTGACTCCAATTGATACATACTAAAAGTTTTCGAAGTGGAGCTTTCTTTGCTAAGAAAAATGTTGACTCCATGTGTTACATACTAAAAGTTTTCAAAGAAGACCTTTATTTGCTAAGACAAATGTTGACTCCATTTGATACATACTAAGAGTTTTCAAAGAGGACCTTCAATTGCTAAGACAAATGTTGACTCCATTTGATACATACTAAAAGTGTTCAAAGAGGACTTTTATTTGCTAAGACAAATGTTGACTCCATTTGATACATACTAAAAGTTTTCAAAGAGGACCTCATTTGCTAAAACAAATAATGATTCCATTTAATACATACTAAAAATTTTCAAAGAGGACCTTCACTTGCTAAGGCAAACGTTGACTCCAATTGATACATACTAAAAGTTTTCGAAGTGGAGCTTTCTTTGCTAAGACAAATGTTGACTCCATGTGTTACATACTAAAAGTTTTCAAAGAGGACCATTATTTGCTAAGACAAATGTTAACTCCATTTGATACATACTAAGAGTTTTCAAAGAGGACCTTCATTTTCGAAGACAAACGTTGACTCCATTTGATACATACTAAAAGTTTTCAAAGAGGACCTCATTTGCTAAAACAAATAATGATTCCATTTAAAACATACTAAAAATTTTCAAAGAGGACCATTATTTGCTAAGACAAATGTTGACTCAATTTGATACATACTAAAAGTTTTCAAACAGGACCTTCACTTGCTAAGACAAACGTTGACTCCAATTGATACATACTAAAAGTTTTCGAAGTGGAGCTTTCTTTGCTAAGACAAATGTTGACTCCATGTGTTACATACTAAAAGTTTTCAAAGAGGACCTTTATTTGCTAAGACAAATGTTGACTCCATTTGATACATACTAAGAGTTTTCAAAGAGGACCTTCAATTGCTAAGACAAATGTTGACTCCATTTGATACATACCAAAAGTTTTCAAAGAGGACTTTTATTTGCTAAGACAAACCTTGACTCCATTTGATACATACTAAAAGTTTTCAAAGAGGACCTTCATTTTCGAAGAAAAACGTTGACGCCATTTGATACATACTAAAAGGTTTCAAAGAGGACCTCATTTGCTAAAACAAATAATGATTCCATTTAATACATACAAAAAATTTTCAAGAGGACCATTATTTGCTAAGACAAATGTTGACTCAATTTGATACATACTAAAATATTTCAAACAGGACCTTCACTTGCTAAGACAAATGTTGACTCCATTTGATACATACTAAATGTTTTCGAAGTGGAGCTTTCTTTGCTAAGACAAATGTTGACTCCATGTGTTACATACTGAAAGTTTTCAAAGAGGACCTTTATTTGCTAAGACAAATGTTGACTCCATTTGATACATACTAAGAGTTTTCAAAGAGGACCTTCAATTGCTAAGACAAATGTTGACTCCATTTGATACATACTAAAAGTTTTCAAAGAGGACTTTTATTTGATAAGACCAATGTTGACTCCATTTGATACATACTAAAAGTTTTCAAAGAGGACCTCATTTGCTAAAACAAATAATGATTCCATTTAATACATACTAAAAATTTTCAAAGAGAACCTTCACTTGCTAAGACAAACGTTGACTCCAATTGATACATTCTAAAAGTTTTCGAAGTGGAGCTTTCTTTGCTAAGACAAATGTTGACTCCATGTGTTACATACTAAAAGTTTTCAAAGAGGACCTTTATTTGCTAAGACAAATGTTAACTCCATTTGATACATACTAAGAGTTTTCAAAGAGGACCTTCATTTTCGAAGACAAACGTTTACTCCATTTGATACATACTAAAAGTTTTCAAAGAGGACCTCATTTGCTAAAACAAATAATGATTCCATTTAAAACATACTAAAAATTTTCAAAGAGGACCATTATTTGCTAAGACAAATGTTGACTCAATTTGATACATACTAAAAGTTTTCAAACAGGACCTTCACTTGCTAAGACAAACGTTGACTCCAATTGATACATACTAAAAGTTTTCGAAGTGGAGCTTTCTTTGCTAAGACAAATGTTGACTCCATGTGTTACATACTAAAAGTTTTCAAAGAGGACCTTTATTTGCTAAGACAAATGTTGACACCATTTGATACAAACTAAGAGTTTTCAAAGAGGACCTTCAATTGCTAAGACAAATGTTGACTCCATTTGATACATACCAAAAGTTTTCAAAGAGGACTTTTATTTGCTAAGACAAATGTTGACTCCATTTGATACAACTAAAAGTTTTCAAAGAGGACCTTCATTTGCTAAGACAAATGTTGACTCCATTTGATACATACTAAAAGTTTTCGGAGAGGACCTTCCTTGGCTAAGACAAATATTGACTCCATTTGATACATACTAAAAGTTTTCAAAGAGGACCTTTATTTGCTAAGACAAATGCTGACTCAATTTGATACATACTAAAAAATTTCAAAGAGGACGTTCATTTGCTAAGACAAATGTTGACTCCAGTTGTAGATACTAAAGTTTTCAAAGAGGTATTTATTTGCTAAGGCGAATGTTGACTCCATTTGATACATACTAAAATTTTTCAAAGAGGACCTTCATTTGCTAAGACAAATGTTGACTCCGTTTTATACATACTAAAAGTTTTCAAAGAGGACCTTCATTTGCTAAGACAAATGTTGACTCCATTTGATACATACTAAAAGTTTTCAATGAGGACCTTCCTTTTCGAAGACAAACGTTGACTCAATTTGATACATACTAAAAGTTTTCAAAGAGGACCTCATTTGCTAAAACAAATAATGATTCCATTTAATACATACTAAAAAATTTTAAAGAGGACGTTCATTTGCTAAGACAAATGTTGACTCCAGTTGTAGATACTAAAGTTTTCAAAGAGGTATTTGTTTGCTAAGACAAATGTTGACTCCATTCGATACATACTAAAATTTTTCAAAGAAGACCTTCATTTGCTAAGACAAATGTTGACTCCGTTTTATACAGACTAAAAGTTTTCGAAGAGGACCTTCATTTGCTAAGACAAATGTTGACTCAATTTGATACATACTAAAAGTTTTCAAAGAGGACCATTAATTGCTAAGACAAATGTTGACTCCATTTGATACATACTAAAAGTTTTCAAAGAGGACCTCATTTGCTAAAACAAATAATGATTCCATTTAATACATACTAAAAAATTTTAAAGAGGACGTTCATTTGCTAAGACAAATGTTGACTCCAGTTGTAGATACTAACGTTTTCAAAGAGGTATTTGTTTGCTAAGACAAATGTTGACTCCATTCGATACATACTAAAAGTTTTCAAAGAGGACCATTATTTGCTAAGACAAATGTTGACTCCATTTGATACATACTAAAAGTTTTCAAAGAGGACCTCATTTGCTAAAACAAATAATGATTCCATTTAATACATACTAAAATTTTTCAAAGAAGACCTTCATTTGCTAAGACAAATGTTGACTCCAATTGATACATACTAAAAGTTTTCGAAGTGGAGCTTTCTTTGCTAAGACAAATAATGATTCCATTTAATACATACTAAAATTTTTCAAAGAAGACCTTCATTTGCTAAGACAAATGTTGACTCCGTTTTATACAGACTAAAAGTTTTCGAAGAGGACCTTCATTTGCTAAGACAAATGTTGACTCGATTTGATACATACTAAAAGTTTTCAAAGAGGACCATTATTTGCTAAGACAAATGTTGACTCCATTTGATACATACTAAAAGTTTTCAAAGAGGACCATTATTTGCTAAGACAAATGTTGAATCCATTTGATACATACTAAAAGTTTTCAAAGAGGACCATTATTTGCTAAGGCAAATGTTGACTCCATTTGATACATACTAAAAGTTTTCAAAGAGGACCTTCATTTGCTAAGACAAATGTTGACTCAATTTGATACATACTAAAAGTTTTCAAACAGGACCTTCACTTGCTAAGACAAACGTTGACTCCAATTGATACATACTAAAAGTTTTCGAAGTGGAGCTTTCTTTGCTAAGACAAATAATGATTCCATTTAATACATACTAAAATTTTTCAAAGAAGACCTTCATTTGCTAAGACAAATGTTGACTCCGTTTTATACAGACTAAAAGTTTTCGAAGAGGACCTTCATTTTCTAAGACAAATGTTGACTCAATTTGATACATACTAAAAGTTTTCAAAGAGGACCATTATTTGCTAAGACAAATGTTGACTCCATTTGATACATACTAAAAGTTTTCAAAGAGGACCATTATTTGATAAGACAAATGTTGACTCCATTTGATACATACTAAAAGTTTTCAAAGAGGACCATTATTTGCTAAGGCAAATGTTGACTCCATTTGATACATACTAAAAGTTTTCAAAGAGGACCTTCATTTGCTAAGACAAATGTTGACTCCGTTCTATACATACTAAAAGTTTTCAAAGAGGACCTTCATTTGCTAAGACAAATGTTGACTCCGTTTTATACAGACTAAAAGTTTTCGAAGAGGACCTTCATTTGCTAGGACAAATGTTGACTCAATTTGATACATACTAAAAGTTTTCAAAGAGGACCATTATTTGCTAAGACAAATGTTGACTCCATTTGATACATACTAAAAGTTTTCAAAGAGGACCATTATTTGCTAAGACAAATGTTGACTCAATTTGATACATACTAAAAGTTTTCAAAGAGGACCATTATTTGCTAAGACAAATGTTGACTCCATTTGATACATACTAAAAGTTTTCAAAGAGGACCATTATTTGCTAAGACAAATGTTGACTCCATTTGATACATACTAAAAGTTTTCAAAGAGGACCATTATTTGCTAAGGCAAATGTTGACTCCATTTGGTACATACTAAAAGTTTTCAAAGAGGACCTTCATTTGCTAAGACAAATGTTGACTCAATTTGATACATACTAAAAGTTTTCAAACAGGACCTTCACTTGCTAAGACAAACGCTGACTCCATTTGATACATACTAAAAGTTTTCAAAGAGGACCTCATTTGCTAAAACAAATAATGATTCCATTTAATACATACTAAAATTTTTCAAAGAAGACCTTCATTTGCTAAGACAAATGTTGACTCCGTTTTATACAGACTAAAAGTTTTCGAAGAGGACCTTCATTTGCTAAGACAAATGTTGACTCAATTTGATACATACTAAAAGTTTTCAAAGAGGACCATTATTTGCTAAGACAAATGTTGACTCCATTTGATACATACTAAAAGTTTTCAAAGAGGACCATTATTTGCTAAGACAAATGTTGACTCCATTTGATACATACTAAAAGTTTTCAAAGAGGACCATTATTTGCTAAGGCAAATGTTGACTCCATTTGATACATACTAAAAGTTTTCAAAGAGGACCTTCATTTGCTAAGACAAATGTTGACTCCGTTCTATACATACTAAAAGTTTTCAAACAGGACCTTCATTTGCTAAGACAAATGTTGACTCCATCTGATACATACTAAAAGTTTTCAAAGAGGACCTTCATTTGCTAAGACAAATGTTGACTCCATTTGATACATACTAAAAGTTTTCAAAGAGGACCATTATTTGCTAAGACAAATGTTGACTCAATTTGATACATACTAAAAGTTTTCAAACACGACCTTCACTTGCTAAGACAAACGTTGACTCCAATTGATACATACTAAAAGTTTTCGAAGTGGAGCTTTCCTTGCTAAGACAAATATTGACTCCATGTGTTACATACTAAAAGTTTTCAAATAGGACCTTTATTTGCTAAGACAAATGTTGACTCCATTTGATACATACTAAGAGTTTTCAAAGAGGACCTTCAATTGCTAAGACAAATGTTGACTCCATTTGATACATACCAAAAGTTTTCAAAGAGGACTTTTATTTGCTAAGACAAATGTTGACTCCATTTGATATATACTAAAAGTTTTCAAAGAGGACCATTATTTGCTAAGACAAATGTTGACTCCATTTGATACATACTAAAAGTTTTCAAAGAGGACCATTATTTGCTAAGGCAAATGTTGACTCCATTTGATACATACTAAAAGTTTTCAAAGAGGACCTTCATTTGCTAAGACAAATGTTGACTCCGTTCTATACATACTAAAAGTTTTCAAACAGGACCTTCATTTGCTAAGACAAATGTTGACTCCATCTGATACATACTAAAAGTTTTCAAAGAGGACCTTCATTTGCTAAGACAAATGTTGACTCCATTTGATACATACTAAAAGTTTTCAAAGAGGACCATTATTTGCTAAGACAAATGTTGACTCAATTTGATACATACTAAAAGTTTTCAAACACGACCTTCACTTGCTAAGACAAACGTTGACTCCAATTGATACATACTAAAAGTTTTCGAAGTGGAGCTTTCCTTGCTAAGACAAATATTGACTCCATGTGTTACATACTAAAAGTTTTCAAATAGGACCTTTATTTGCTAAGACAAATGTTGACTCCATTTGATACATACTAAGAGTTTTCAAAGAGGACCTTCAATTGCTAAGACAAATGTTGACTCCATTTGATACATACCAAAAGTTTTCAAAGAGGACCTTCATTCGCTAAGACAAATGTTGACTCCATTTGATACATACTAAAATTTTTCAAAGAGGACCTTTATTTGCTAAAACAATTGTTGACTCCATTTGATACATACTAAAAGTTTTCAAAGAGGACCTTCTTTTGCTAAGACAAATGTTGATTCCAATTGATACATACTAAAAGTTTTCAAAGAGGACCTTTATTTGCTAAGACAAACGTTGACTCCATTTGATACATACTAAAAAATTTCAAAGAGGACGTTCATTTGCTAAGACAAATGTTGACTCCAATTGTAGATACTAAAGTTTTCAAAGAGGTATTTATTTGCTAAGACGAATGTTGACTCCATTTGATACATACTAAAATTTTTCAAAGAGGACCTTCATTTGCTAAGACAAATGTTGACTCCGTTTTATACATACTAAAAGTTTTCAAAGAGGACCTTCATTTGCTAAGACAAATGTTGACTCCGTTTGATACATACTAAAAGTTTTCAAAGATGACCCTTTTTTGCTAAGACAAATGTTGATTCCATTTGATAGATACTAATGTTTCCAAAGAGGTTTTATTTGCTAAGACAAATGTTGACTCCATTTGATACAAACTAAAAGTTTTCAAAGAGGACCTTTATTTGCTAAGACAAATGTTGGCTCCATTTGATGCATACTAGAAATATTCAAAGAGGACGTTTATTTGATAAAACAATTGTTGACTCCATTTGATACATACTAAGAGTTTTCAAAGAGGACTTTCATTTGCTAAGACAAATGTTGATTCCATTTGATAGATACTAACGTTTTCAAAGAGTCATTTATTTGCTAAGACAAATGTTGACTCCATTTGATACAAACTAAAAGTTTTCAAAGAGGACCTTCATTTGCTAAGACAAATGTTGGCTCCATTTGATACATACTAGAAATATTCAATGAGGACGTTTATTTGCTAAAACAATTGTTGACTCCATTTGATACATACTAAGAGTTTTCAAAGAGGACCTTCGTTTGCTGAGACAAATGTTGGCTCCATTTGATACATAATAGAAATATTCAAAAAGCACCTTCATTTGCTAAGACAAATGATGACTCCAATTGATACATACAAAAAGTTTTCAAAGAGGACCTTCATTTGCTAGGACAAATGTTCACTCCATTTGATACATACTAAAAGTTTTCAAAGAGGACCTTCATTTGCTAAGACAAATGTTCACTCCATTTGATACATACTAAAAGTTTTCAAAGAGGACCTTCATTTGCTAAGACAAATATTGACTCCAATTGATACATACAAAAAGTTTTCAAAGAGGACCTTCATCTGCTAAGACAAATGTTCACTCCATTTGATACATACTAAAAGTTTTCAAAGAGGACCTTCGTTTGCTAAGACAAAAGTTGACTCCGTTTGATACATAATAAAAATTTTCAAAGAGGACTTTTATTTGCTAAGACAAATGTTGATTCCATTTGATAGATACTAATGTTTTCAAAGAGGTATTTATTTGCTAAGACAAATGTTGACTCCATTTGATACAAACTAAAAGTTTTCAAAGAGGACCTTCATTTGCTAAAACAATGTTCACCCCATTTGATATATACTAAAAAATTTCAAAGAGGACCATTATTTGCTAAGGCAAATGTTGATTCCATTTGGTACATACTAAAAGTTTTCAAAGAGGACCTTCATTTGCTAAGACAAATGTTGACTCCATTTGATACATACTAAAAGTTTTCAAACAGGACCTTCACTTGCTAAGACAAACGCTGACTCCATTTGATACATACTAAAAGTTTTCAAAGAGGACCTCATTTGCTAAAACAAATAATGATTCCATTTAATACATACTAAAATTTTTCAAAGAAGACCTTCATTTGCTAAGACAAATGTTGACTCCGTTTTATACAGACTAAAAGTTTTCGAAGAGGACCTTCATTTGCTAAGACAAATGTTGACTCTATTTGATACATACTAAAAGTTTTCAAAGAGGACCATTATTTGCTAAGACAAATGTTGACTCCATTTGATACATACTAAAAGTTTTCAAAGAGGACCATTATTTGCTAAGACAAATGTTGACTCCATTTGATACATACTAAAAGTTTTCAAAGAGGACCATTATTTGCTAAGGCAAATGTTGACTCCATTTGATACATACTAAAAATTTTCAAAGAGGACCTTCATTTGCTAAGACAAATGTTGACTCCGTTCTATACATACTAAAAGTTTTCAAACAGGACCTTCATTTGCTAAGACAAATGTTGACTCCATCTGATACATACTAAAAGTTTTCAAAGAGGACCTTCATTTGCTAAGACAAATGTTGACTCCATTTGATACATACTAAAAGTTTTCAAAGAGGACCATTATTTGCTAAGACAAATGTTGACTCAATTTGATACATACTAAAAGTTTTCAAACACCACCTTCACTTGCTAAGACAAACGTTGACTCCAATTGATACATACTAAAAGTTTTCGAAGTGGAGCTTTCCTTGCTGAGACAAATGTTGACTCCATGTGTTACATACTAAAAGTTTTCAAATAGGACCTTTATTTGCTAAGACAAATGTTGACTCCATTTGATACATACTAAGAGTTTTCAAAGAGGACCTTCAATTGCTAAGACAAATGTTGACTCCATTTGATACATACCAAAAGTTTTCAAAGAGGACTTTTATTTGCTAAGACAAATGTTGACTCCATTTGATATATACTAAAAATTGTTAAAGAGGACCTTCATTCGCTAAGACAAATGTTGACTCCATTTGATACATACTAAAATTTTTCAAAGAGGAGCTTTATTTGCTAAAACATTTGTTGACTCCATTTGATATATACTAAAAGTTTTCAAAGAGGACCTTCTTTTGCTAAGACAAATGTTGATTCCATTTGATACATACTAAAAGTTTTCAAAGAGGACCTTTATTTGCTAAGACAAACGTTGACTCCATTTGATACATACTAAAAAATTTCAAAGAGGACATTCATTTGCTAAGACAAATGTTGACTCCAATTGTAGATACTAAAGTTTTCAAAGAGGTATTTATTTGCTAAGACGAATGTTGACTCCATTTGATACATACTAAAATTTTTCAAAGAGGACCTTCATTTGCTAAGACAAATGTTGACTCCGTTTTATACATACTAAAAGTTTTCAAAGAGGACCTTCATTTGCTAAGACAAATGTTGACTCCGTTTGATACATACTAAAAGTTTTCAAAGAGGACCCTTTTTTGCTAAGACAAATGTTGATTCCATTTGATAGATACTAATGTTTCCAAAGAGGTTTTATTTGCTAAGACAAATGTTGACTCCATTTGATACAAACTAAAAGTTTTCAAAGAGGACCTTCATTTGCTAAGACAAATGTTGGCTCCATTTGATGCATACTAGAAATATTCAAAGAGGACGTTTATTTGATAAAACAATTGTTGACTCCATTTGATACATACTAAGAGTTTTCAATGAGGACTTTCATTTGCTAAGACAAATGTTGATTCCATTTGATAGATACTAACGTTTTCAAAGAGTCATTTATTTGCTAAGACAAATGTTGACTCCATTTGATACAAACTAAAAGTTTTCAAAGAGGACCTTCATTTGCTAAGACAAATGTTAGCTCCATTTGATACATACTAGAAATATTCAATGAGGACGTTTATTTGCTAAAACAATTGTTGACTCCATTTGATACATACTAAGAGTTTTCAAAGAGGACCTTCGTTTGCTGAGACAAATGTTGGCTCCATTTGATACATAATAGAAATATTCAAAAAGCACCTTCATTTGCTAAGACAAATGATGACTCCAATTGATACATACAAAAAGTTTTCAAAGAGGACCTTCATTTGCTAGGACAAATGTTCACTCCATTTGATACATACTAAAAGTTTTCAAAGAGGACCTTCATTTGCTAAGACAAATGTTCACTCCATTTGATACATACTAAAAGTTTTCAAAGAGGACCTTCATTTGCTAAGACAAATATTGACTCCAATTGATACATACAAAAAGTTTTCAAAGAGGACCTTCATCTGCTAAGACAAATGTTCACTCCATATGATACATACTAAAAGTTTTCAAAGAGGACCTTCGTTTGCTAAGACAAAAGTTGACTCCGTTTGATACATAATAAAAATTTTCAAAGAGGACTTTTATTTGCTAAGACAAATGTTGATTCCATTTGATAGATACTAATGTTTTCAAAGAGGTATTTATTTGCTAAGACAAATGTTGACTCCATTTGATACAAACTAAAAGTTTTCAAAGAGGACCTTCATTTGCTAAAACAATGTTCACCCCATTTGATATATACTAAAAAATTTCAAAGAGGACCTTCATTTGCTAAGACAAATGTTGGTTCCACTTGATAGATACTAAAGTTTTCAAAGAGGTATTTATTTGCTAAGACAAATGTTGACTCCATTTGATACATACTAAAAGTTTTCAAAGAGGACCTTCATTTGCTAAGACAAATGTTGACTCCATTTTACACATACTAAAAGTTTTCAAAAAGGACCTTCATTTGCTAAGACAAATGTTGACTCCATTTGATACATACTAAAATTTTTCAAAGAGGACCTTTATTTGCTAAGACAAATGTTGACTCCATTTGATAGATACTAATGTTTTCAAAGAGGTAATTATTTGCTATGACAATTGTTGACTCCATTTGATAGATACTAAAGTTTTCAAAGAGAACCCTCATTTGCTAAGACAAGTGTTGACTCCATTTGATACATACTTAAAGTTTTCAAAGAAGACGTTCATTTGCTAGGACAAATATTGACTCCATTTGATACACATAAAAATTTTCAAAGAGGAACTTTATTTGCTAAAACAATTGTTGACTCCATTTGATACATACTAAAAGTTTTCGGAGAGGACATTCATTGGCTAAGACAAATGTTGACTCCATTTGATACATATTAAAAGTTTTCAAAGAAAATTTTTACTTGCTAAGACAATTGTTGACTCCATTTGATACATACTAAGAGTTTTCAAAGAGGACTTTCATTTGCTAAGACAAATGTTGATTCCATTTTATAGATACTAATGTTTTCAAAGAGGTATTTTTTTGCTAAGACAAATGTTGACTCCATTTGATACAAACTAAAAGTTTTCAAAGAGGACCTTCATTTGCTAAGACAAATGTTAGCTCCATTTGATACATAATAGAAATATTCAAAGAGGACCTTCATTTGCTAAGGCAAATGATTACTCCAATTGATACATACAAAAAATTTTCAAAGAGGACCTTCATTTGCTAAGACAAATGTTCACTCCATTTGATACATACTAAAAGTTTTCAAAGAGGTCCTTCAATTGCTAAGACAAAAGTTGACTCCGTTTGATAGATACTAAACGTTTTCAAAGAGGACATTTATTTGCTAAGACAAATGTTGATTCCATTTGATAGATACTAATGTTTACAAAGAAGTATTTATTCGCTAAGACAAATGTTGACTCCATTCGATACAAACTAAAAGTTTTCAAAGAGGACCTTCGTTTGCTAAGAAAAATGTTGGCTCTATTTGATACATAATAGAAATATTCAAAGAGGACCTTCATTTGCTAAGACAAATGATGACTCCAATTGATACATACAAAAAATTTTCAAAGAGGACCTTCATTTGCTAAGACAAATGTTCACTCCATTTGATACATACTAAAAGTTTTCAAAGAGGACCTTCATTTGCTAAGACAAAATTTGACTCCGTTTGATACATACTAAACGTTTTCAAAGAGGACCTTTATTTGCTAAGACAAATGTTGACTCCATTTGATACATACTAAAATTTTTCAAAGAGGACCTTTATTTGCTAAGACAAATGTTGACTCCATTTGATAGATACTAATGTTTTCAAAGAGGTAATTATTTGCTATGACAATTGTTGACTCCATTTGATAGATACTAAAGTTTTCAAAGAGAACCCTCATTTGCTAAGACAAGTGTTGACTCCATTTGATACATACTTAAAGTTTTCAAAGAAGACGTTCATTTGCTAGGACAAATATTGACTCCATTTGATACACATAAAAATTTTCAAAGAGGAACTTTATTTGCTAAAACAATTGTTGACTCCATTTGATACATACTAAAAGTTTTCGGAGAGGACATTCATTGGCTAAGACAAATGTTGACTCCATTTGATACATATTAAAAGTTTTCAAAGAAAATTTTTACTTGCTAAGACAATTGTTGACTCCATTTGATACATACTAAGAGTTTTCAAAGAGGACTTTCATTTGCTAAGACAAATGTTGATTCCATTTTATAGATACTAATGTTTTCAAAGAGGTATTTTTTTGCTAAGACAAATGTTTACTCCATTTGATACAAACTAAAAGTTTTCAAAGAGGACCTTCATTTGCTAAGACAAATGTTAGCTCCATTTGATACATAATAGAAATATTCAAAGAGGACCTTCATTTGCTAAGGCAAATGATTACTCCAATTGATACATACAAAAAATTTTCAAAGAGGACCTTCATTTGCTAAGACAAATGTTCACTCCATTTGATACATACTAAAAGTTTTCAAAGAGGTCCTTCAATTGCTAAGACAAAAGTTGACTCCGTTTGATAGATACTAAACGTTTTCAAAGAGGACATTTATTTGCTAAGACAAATGTTGATTCCATTTGATAGATACTAATGTTTACAAAGAAGTATTTATTCGCTAAGACAAATGTTGACTCCATTCGATACAAACTAAAAGTTTTCAAAGAGGACCTTCGTTTGCTAAGAAAAATGTTGGCTCTATTTGATACATAATAGAAATATTCAAAGAGGACCTTCATTTGCTAAGACAAATGATGACTCCAATTGATACATACAAAAAATTTTCAAAGAGGACCTTCATTTGCTAAGACAAATGTTCACTCCATTTGATACATACTAAAAGTTTTCAAAGAGGACCTTCATTTGCTAAGACAAAAGTTGACTCCGTTTGATACATACTAAACGTTTTCAAAGAGGACCTTCATTTGCTAAGACAAATGTTGGCTCCATTTGATACATAATAGAAATATTCAAAAAGAACCTTCATTTGCTAAGACAAATGTTGACTCCATTTGATACTTACTAAAAGTTTTCAAAGAGGACCTTTTTTTGCTGAGACAAATGTTGACTCCATTTGATACATACTAAAAGTTTTCAAAGAGGACCTTTATTTGCTAAGACAAATGTTGACTCCATTTGATACATACTAAAACTTTTCAAAGAGGACTTTTATTTGCTAAGACAATTGTTGACTCCATTTGATAGATACTAAAGTTTTCAAAGAGAACCCTCATTTGCTAAGACAAGTGTTGACTCCATTTGATACATACTAAAAGTTTTCAAAGAAGACGTTCTTTTGCTAGGACAAATATTGACTCCATTTGATACATTCTAAAAGTTTTCAAAGAGGACCTTTACTTGCTAAGACAAATGTTGACTCCATTTGATACATACTAAAAGTTTTTAAAGAGGACGTTCACTTGCTAAGACAAATGTTGGTTCCATTTGATAGATACTAAAGTTTTCAAAGAGGTATTTATTTGCTAAGACAAAGGTTGACTCCATTTGATTTATACTAAAAGTTTTTAAAGAGGACCTTCACTTGCTTAGACATATTGACTCCATTTGATAGATACTAAAGTTTTCAGAGAGGTATTTATTTGCTAAGACAAATTTTGACTCCATTTGATAGATACTAATGTTTTCAAAGAGGTAATTATTTGCCAAGACAAATGTTGACTCCATTTGATACATACTAAAAGTTTTCAAAGAGGACCTTTATTTGCTAAGACAAATGTTGACTCCATTTGATACATACTAAAACTTTTCAAAGAGGACTTTTATTTGCTAAGACAATTGTTGACTCCATTTGATAGATACTAAAGTTTTCAAAGAGAACCCTCATTTGCTAAGACAAGTGTTGACTCCATTTGATACATACTAAAAGTTTTCAAAGAAGACGTTCTTTTGCTAGGACAAATATTGACTCCATTTGATACATTCTAAAAGTTTTCAAAGAGGACCTTTACTTGCTAAGACAAATGTTGACTCCATTTGATACATACTAAAAGTTTTTAAAGAGGACGTTCACTTGCTAAGACAAATGTTGGTTCCATTTGATAGATACTAAAGTTTTCAAAGAGGTATTTATTTGCTAAGACAAAGGTTGACTCCATTTGATTTATACTAAAAGTTTTTAAAGAGGACCTTCACTTGCTTAGACATATTGACTCCATTTGATAGATACTAAAGTTTTCAAAGAGGTATTTATTTGCTAAGACAAATTTTGACTCCATTTGATAGATACTAATGTTTTCAAAGAGGTAATTATTTGCCAAGACAAATGTTGACTCCATTTGATACATACTAAAAGTTTTCAAAGAGGACTTTTATTTGCTAAGACAATTGTTGACTCCAGTTGATACATACTAAAAGTTTTTAAAGAGGACCTTCACTTGCTAAGACAAGTGTTGACTCCATTTGATACATACTAAAAGTTTTCAAAGAAGACCTTCATTTGCTTAGACAAATATTGACTCCATTTGATACATACTAAAAATTTTCAAAGAGGAACTTTAATTGCTAAAACAATTGTTGACTCCATTTGATACATACTAAAAGTTTTCAAAGAGGACCTTCTTTTGCCAAGACAAATGTTGACTCCTTTTGATACATACTAAAAGTTTTCGGAGAGGACCTTCATTGGCTAAGACATGTTGACTCCATTTGATAGATACTAAAGTTTTCAAAGAGGACTTTGCTAAGACAATTGTTGACCCCAGTTGATACATACTAAAAGTTTTTAAAGAGGACCTTCACTTGCTAAGACATGTTGACTCCATTTGATAGATACTAAAGTTTTCAAAGAGGTATTTATTTGCTAAGACAAATGTTGTTTCCAGTTGATACATACTAAAAGTTTTTGAAGAGGACCTTCACTTGCTAAGACATGTTGACTCCATTTGATAGATACTAATGTTTTCAAAGAGGTAATTATTTGCTAAGACAAATGTTGACTCCATTTGATACATACTAAAAGTTTTCAAAGAGGACTTTTATTTGCTAAGACAATTGTTGACTCCAGTTGATACATACTAAAAGTTTTTAAAGAGGACCTTCACTGCTAACACATGTTGACTCCATTTGATAGATACTAAAGTTTTCAAAGAGGTATTAATTTGCAAAGACAAATGTTGACTCCATTTGATAGATACTAAAGTTTTCAAGGAGGACCTTCTTTTGCTAAGACAAATGTTGACTCCTTTTGATACATACTAAAAGTTTTCGGAGAGGACCTTCATTGGCTAAGACAAATGTTGACTCCATTTGATGCATACTAAAAGTTTTTAACGATGACCTTCACTTGCTAAGACATGTTGACTCCATTTGATAGATACTAAAGTTTTCAAAGAGGACTTTGCTAAGACAATTGTTGACCCCAGTTGATACATACTAAAAGTTTTTAAAGAGGACCTTCATTTGCTAAGACAAATGTTGATTCCATTTGATACACTTTAAAAGTTTTCAAAGAGGACCTTTATTTGCTAAGACAAACGTTGACTCCATTTGATACATACTAAAAAATTTCAAAGAGGACGTTCATTTGCAAAGACAAATGTTGACTCCAATTGTAGATACTAAAGTTTTCAAAGAGGTATTTATTTGCTAAGACAAATGTTGACTCCATTTGATGCATACTAAAAGTTTTTAACGATGACCTTCACTTGCTAAGACATGTTGACTCCATTTGATAGATACTAAAGTTTTCAAAGAGGACTTTGCTAAGACAATTGTTGACCCCATTTGATACATACTAAAAGTTTTTAAAGAGGACCTTCACTTGCTAAGACATGTTGACTCCATTTGATAGATACTAAAGTTTTCAAAGAGGTATTTATTTGCTAAGACAAATGTTGTTTCCAGTTGATACATACTAAAAGTTTTTGAAGAGGACCTTCACTTGCTAAGACATGTTGACTCCATTTGATAGATACTAATGTTTTCAAAGAGGTAATTATTTGCTAAGACAAATGTTGACTCCATTTGATACATACTAAAAGTTTTCAAAGAGGACTTTTATTTGCTAAGACAATTGTTGACTCCAGTTGATACATACTAAAAGTTTTTAAAGAGGACCTTCACTGCTAACACATGTTGACTCCATTTGATAGATACTAAAGTTTTCAAAGAGGTATTTATTTGCAAAGACAAATGTTGACTCCATTTGATAGATACTAAAGTTTTCAAAGAGGACCTTCTTTTGCTAAGACAAATGTTGACTCCTTTTGACACATACTAAAAGTTTTCGGAGAGGACCTTCATTGGCTAAGACAAATGTTGACTCCATTTGATGCATACTAAAAGTTTTTAACGATGACCTTCACTTGCTAAGACATGTTGACTCCATTTGATAGATACTAAAGTTTTCAAAGAGGACTTTGCTAAGACAATTGTTGACCCCAGTTGATACATACTAAAAGTTTTTAAAGAGGACCTTCATTTGCTAAGACAAATGTTGATTCCATTTGATACACTTTAAAAGTTTTCAAAGAGGACCTTTATTTGCTAAGATAAACGTTGACTCCATTTGATACATACTAAAAAATTTCAAAGAGGACGTTCATTTGCTAAGACAAATGTTGACTCCAATTGTAGATACTAAAGTTTTCAAAGAGGTATTTATTTGCTAAGACGAATGTTGACTCCATTTGATACATACTAAAATTTTTCAAAGAGGACCTTCATTTGCTAAGACAAATGTTGACTCCGTTTTATACATACTAAAAGTTTTCAATGAGGACCTTCATCTGCTAAGACAAACGTTCACTCCATTTGATACATACTAAAAGTTTTCAAAGAGGACCCTTTTTTGCTAAGACAAATGTTGATTCCATTTGATAGATACTAATGTTTTCAAAGAGGTTTTATTTGCGAAGACAAATGTTGACTCCATTTGATACAAACTAAAAGTTTTCAAAGAGGACCTTCATTTGCTAAGACAAATGTTGGCTCCACTTGATGCATACTAGAAATATTCAAAGAGGACGTTTATTTGCTAAAACAATTGTTGACTCCATTTGATACATACTAAGAGTTTTCAAAGAGGACTTTCATTTGCTAAGACAAATGTTGATTCCATTTGATAGATACTAACGTTTTCAAAGAGGTATTTATTTGCTAAGACAAATGTTGACTCCATTTGATACAAACTAAAAGTTTTCAATGAGGACCTTCATTTGCTAAGACAAATGTTGGCTCCATTTGATACATACTAGAAAAATTCAATGAGGACGTTTATTTGCTAAAACAATTGTTGAATCCATTTGATACATACTAAGAGTTTTCAAAAAGGACCTTCGTTTGCTGAGACAAATGTTGGCTCCATTTGATACATAATAGAAATATTCAAAAAGGACCTTCATTTGCTAAGACAAATGATGACTCCAATTGATACATACAAAAAGTTTTCAAAGAGGACCTTCATTTGCTAGGACAAATGTTCACTCCATTTGATACATACTAAAAGTTTTCAAAGAGGACCTTCATTTGCTAAGACAAATGTTCACTCCATTTGATACATACTAAAAGTTTTCAAAGAGGACCTTCATTTGCTAAGACAAATATTGACTCCAATTGATACATACAAAAAGTTTTCAAAGAGGACCTTCATCTGCTAAGACAAACGTTCACTCCATTTGATACATACTAAAAGTTTTCAAAGAAGACCTTCGTTTGCTAAGACAAAAGTTGACTCCGTTTGATACATAATAAAGTTTTTCAAAGAGAACCTTTATTTGCTAAGACAAATGTTGATTCCATTTGATAGATACTAATGTTTTCAAAGAGGTATTTATTTGCTAAGACAAACGTTGACTCCATTTGATACAAACTAAAAGTTTTCAAAGAGGACCTTCATTTGCTAAAACAAATGTTCACCCCAATTGATACATACTAAAAAATTTCAAAGAGGACCTTCATTTGCTAAGACAAATGTTGGTTCCACTTGATAGATACTAAAGTTTTCAAAGAGGTATTTATTTGCTAAGATAAATGTTGACTCCATTTGATACATACTAAAAGTTTTCAAAGAGGACCTTCATTTGCTAAGACAAATGTTGACTCCATTTTACACATACTAAAAGTTTTCAAAAAGGACCTTCATTTGCTAAGACAAATGTTGACTCCATTTGATACATACTAAAATTTTTCAAAGAGGACCTTTATTTGCTAAGACAAATGTTGACTCCATTTGATAGATACTAATGTTTTCAAAGAGGTAATTATTTGCTATGACAATTGTTGACTCCATTTGATAGATACTAAAGTTTTCAAAGAGAACCCTCATTTGCTAAGACAAGTGTTGACTCCATTTGATACATACTTAAAGTTTTCAAAGAAGACGTTCATTTGCTAGGACAAATATTGACTCCATTTGATACACATAAAAATTTTCAAAGAGGAACTTTATTTGCTAAAACAATTGTTGACTCCATTTGATACATACTAAACGTTTTCGGAGAGGACATTCATTGGCTAAGACAAATGTTGACTCCATTTGATACATATTAAAAGTTTTCAAAGAGGATTTTTACTTGCTAAGACAATTGTTGACTCCATTTGATACATACTAAGAGTTTTCAAAGAGGACTTTCATTTGCTAAGACAAATGTTGATTCCATTTGATAGATACTAATGTTTTCAAAGAGGTATTTTTTTGCTATGACAAATGTTGACTCCATTTGATACAAACTAAAAGTTTTCAAAGAGGACCTTCATTTGCTAAGACAAATGTTAGCTCCATTTGATACATAATAGAAATATTCAAAGAGGACCTTCATTTGCTAAGGCAAATGATGACTCCAATTGATACATACAAAAAATTTTCAAAGAGGACCTTCATTTGCTAAGACAAATGTTCACTCCATTTGATACATACTAAAAGTTTTCAAAGAGGTCCTTCAATTGTTAAGACAAAAGTTGACTCCGTTTGATAGATACTAAACGTTTTCAAAGAGGACATTTATTTGCTAAGACAAATGTTGATTCCATTTGATAGATACTAATGTTTACAAAGAAGTATTTATTTGCTAAGACAAATGTTGACTCTATTTGATACAAACTAAAAGTTTTCAAAGAGGACCTTCGTTTGCTAAGACAAATGTTGGCTCTATTTGATACATAATAAAAAATATTCAAAGAGGACCTTCATTTGCTAAGACAAATGATGACTCCAATTGATACATACAAAAAATTTTCAAAGAGGACCTTCATTTGCTAAGACAAATGTTCACTCCATTTGATACATACTAAAAGTTTTCAAAGAGGACCTTCATTTGCTAAGACAAAAGTTGACTCCGTTTGATACATATTAAACGTTTTCAAAGAGGATCTTCATTTGCTAAGACAAATGTTGGCTCCATTTGATACATAATAGAAATAATCAAAAAGAACCTTCATTTGCTAAGACAAATGTTGACTCCATTTGATACTTACTAAAAGTTTTCAAAGAGGACCTTTTTTTGCTGAGACAAATGTTGACTCCATTTGATACATACTAAAAGTTTTCAAAGAGGACCTTTATTTGCTAAGACAAATGTTGACTCCATTTGATACATACAAAAAGTTTTCAAAGAGGACCTTCATTTGCTAAGACAAATGTTCACTCCATTTGATACATACTAAAAGTTTTCAAAGAGGACTTTTATTTGCTAAGACAAATGTTGACTCCATTTGATACATACTAAAAGTTTTCAAAGAGGACTTTTATTTGCTAAGACAATTGTTGACTCCATTTGATAGATACTAAAGTTTTCAAAGAGAACCCTCATTTGCTAAGACAAGTGTTGACTCCATTTGATACATACTAAAAGTTTTCAAAGAAGACGGTCTTTTGCTAGGACAAATATTGACTCCATTTGATACATACTAAAACTTTTCAATGAGGAACTTTTTTTGCTAAAACTATTGTTGACTCCATTTGATACATACTAAAATTTTTCAATGAGGAACTTTATTTGCTAAAACAATTGTTGACTCCATTTGATACATACTAAAAGTTTTCAAAGAGGACCTTCATTTGCTAAGACAAATGTTGACTCCATTTGATACATACTAAACGTTTTCAAAGAGGACCTTTACTTGCTAATACAAATGTTGACTCCATTTGATACATACTAAAAGTTTTTAAAGAGGACGTTCACTTGCTAAGACAAATGTTGGTTCCATTTGATAGATACTAAAGTTTTCAAAGAGGTATTTATTTGCTAAGACAAAGGTTGACTCCATTTGATTTATACTAAAAGTTTTCAAAGAGGACCTTCATTTGCTAAGACAAATGTTGACTCCATTTGATACATACTAAAAGTTTTCAAAGAGGACCTTTACTTGCTGAGACAAATGTTGACTCCATTTGATACATACTAAAAGTTTTTAAAGAGGACGTTCACTTGCTAAGACAAATGTTGGTTCCATTTGATAGATACTAAAGTTTTCAAAGAAGTATTTATTTGCCAAGACAAATTTTGACTCCATTTGATAGATACTTATGTTTTCAAAGAGGTAATTATTTGCCAAGACAAATGTTGACTCCATTTGATACATACTAAAAGTTTTCAAAGAGGACTTTTGTTTGCTAAGACAATTGTTGACTCCAGTTGATACATACTAAAAGTTTTTAAAGAGGACCTTCACTTGCTAAGACATGTTGACTCCATTTGATAGATACTAAAGTTTTCAAAGAGGTATTTATTTGCTAAGACAAATGTTGACTCCATTTGATAGATACTAAAGTTTCAAAGAGAACCCTCATTTGCTAAGACAAGTGTTGACTCCATTTGATACATACTAAAAGTTTTCAAAGAAGACCTTCATTTGCTTAGACAAATATTGACTCCATTTGATACATACTAAAAATTTTCAAAGAGGAACTTTAATTGCTAAAACAATTGTTGACTCCATTTGATACATACTAAAAGTTTTCAAAGAGGACCTTCTTTTGCTAAGACAAATGTTGACTCCTTTTGATACATACTAAAAGTTTTCGGAGAGGACCTTCATTGGCTAAGACAAATGTTGACTCCATTTGATGCATACTAAAAGTTTTTAACGATGACCTTCACTTGCTAAGACATGTTGACTCCATTTGATAGATACTAAAGTTTTCAAAGAGGACTTTGCTAAGACAATTGTTGACCCCAGTTGATACATACTAAAAGTTTTTAAAGAGGACCTTCACTTGCTAAGACATTTCGACTCCATTTGATAGATACTAAAGTTTTCAAAGAGGTATTTATTTGCTAAGACAAATGTTGTTTCCAGTTGATACATACTAAAAGTTTTTGAAGAGGACCTTCACTTGCTAAGACATGTTGACTCCATTTGATAGATACTAATGTTTTCAAAGAGGTAATTATTTGCTAAGACAAATGTTGACTCCATTTGATACATACTAAAAGTTTTCAAAGAGGACTTTTATTTGCTAAGACAATTGTTGACTCCAGTTGATACATACTAAAAGTTTTTAAAGAGGACCTTCACTGCTAACACATGTTGACTCCATTTGATAGATACTAAAGTTTTCAAAGAGGTATTTATTTGCAAAGACAAATGTTGACTCCATTTGATAGATACTAAAGTTTTCAAAGAGAACCCTCATTTGCTAAGACAAGTGTTGACTCCATTTGATAAATACTAAAAGTTTTCAAAGAAAACCTTCATTTGCTAAGACAAACATTGACTCCATTTGATACATACTAAAAATTTTCAAAGAGGAACTTTATTTGCTAAAACAATTGTTGACTCCATTTGATACATACTAAAAGTTTTTAAAGAGGACCTTCATTTGCTAAGACAAATGTTGACTCCATTTGATACATACTAAAAGTTTTCGGAGAGGACCTTCATTGGCTAAGACAAATGTTGACTCCATTTGATACATATTAAAAGTTTTCACAGAGGACTTTCATTTGCTAAGACAAATGTTGATTCCATTTGATAGATACTAATGTTTTCAAGGAGGTATTTATTTGCTAAGACAAATGTTGACTCCATTTGATATAAACTAAAAGTTTTCAAAGAGGACCTTCATTTGATAAGACAAATGATGACTCCAATTGATACATACAAAAAATTTTCAAAGAGGACCTTCATTTGCTAAGACAAATGTTCACTCCATTTGATACATACTAAAAATTTTCAAAGAGGACCTTCAATTGCTAAGACAAAAGTTGACTCCGTTTGATACATACTAAACGTTTTCAAAGAGGACTTTTATTTGCTAAGACAAAGGTTGACTCCATTTGATAGATACTAATGTTTTCAAAGAGGTAATTATTTGCTAAGGCAAATGTTGACTCCATTTGATACATACTAAAAATTTTCAAAGAGGAACTTTATTTGCTAAAACAATTGTTGACTCCATTTGATACATACTAAAAGTTTTTAAAGAGGACCTTCATTTGCTAAGACAAATGTTGACTCCATTTGATACATACTAAAAGTTTTCGGAGAGGACCTTCATTGGCTAAGACAAATGTTGACTCCATTTGATACATATTAAAAGTTTTCAAAGAGGACCTTTACTTGCGAAGACAATTGTTGACTCCATTTGATACATACTAAGAGTTTTCAAAGAGGACTTTTATTTGCTAAGACAAATGTTGATTCCATTTGATAGATGCTAATGTTTTCAAAGAGGTATTTATTTGCTAAGATAATTGTTGACTCCATTTGATACAAACTAAAAGTTTTCAAAGAGGACCTTCGGTTGCTAAGACAAATGTTGGCTCCATTTGATACATAATAGAAATATTCAAAGAGGACCTTCATTTGCTAAGACAAATGATGACTCCATTTGATACATACTACAAATTTTCAAAGAGGACCTTCAATTGCTAAGACAAAAGTTGAATCCGTTTGATACATAATAAACGTTTTCAAAGAGGACTTTTATTTGCTAAGGCAAATGTTAATTCCATTTGATAGATACTAATGTTTTCAAGGAGGTATTTATTTGCTAAGACAAATGTTGACTCCATTTGATACAAACTAAAAGTTTTCAAAGAGGACCTTCATTTGCTAAGACAAATGATGACTCCAAGTGATACATACAAAAAATTTTCAAAGAGGACCTTCATTTGCTAAGACAAATGTTCACTCCATTTGATACATACTAAAAATTTTCAAAGAGGACCTTCAATTGCTAAGACAAAAGTTGACTCCGTTTGATACATACTAAACGTTTTCAAAGAGGACTTTTATTTGCTAAGACAAATGTTGATTCCATTTGATAGATACTAATGTTTTCAAGGAGGTATTTATTTGCTAAGACAAATGTTGACTCCATTTGATACAAACTAAAAGTTTTCAAAGAGGACCTTCATTTGCTAAGACAAATGATGACTCCAATTGATACATACAAAAAAAATTTCAAAGAGGACCTTCATTTGCTAAGACAAATGTTCACTCCATTTGATACATACTAAAAGTTTTCAAAGAGGACCTTCATTTGCTAAGACAAAAGTTGACTCCGTTTGATACATACTAAACGTTTTCAAAGAGGACCTTCGTTTGCTAAGACAAATGTTGGCTCCATTTGATACATAATATAAATATTCAAAGAGGACCTTCATTTGTCAAGACAAATGTTGACTTCTTTTGATACTTACTAAAAGTTTTCAAAGAGGTCCTTTTTTTGCTAAGACAATTGTTGACTCCATTTGATACATACTAAAAGTTTTCAAAGAGGACCTTTATTTGCTAAGACAAATGTTGACTCCATTTGATACATACAAAAAAGTTTCAAAGAGGACCTTCATTTGCTAAGGCAAATGTTCACTCCATTTGATACATACTAAAAGTTTTCAAAGAGGACCTTTATTTGCTAAGACAAATGTTGACTCCATTTGATACATACTAAAAGTTTTCAATGAGGACTTTTATTTGCTAAGACAATTGTTGACTCCATTTGATACATACAAAAAGTTTTCAAAGAGGAGCTTTATTTGCTAAGACAAATGTTGACTCCATTTGATACAAACAAAAAGTTTTCAAAGAGGACCTTCATTTGCTAAGGCAAATGTTCACTCCATTTGATACGTACTAAAAGTTTTCAAAGAGGACCTTTATTTGCTAAGACAAATGTTGACTCCATTTGATACATACTAAAAGTTTTCGGAGAGGACCTTCATTGGTTAAGACAAATGTTGACTCCATTTGATAGATACTAAAGTTTTCAAAGAGAACCCTCATTTGCTAAGACAAGTGTTGACTCCATTTGATACATACTAAAAGTTTTCAAAGAAGATGTTCTTTTGCTAGGACAAATATTGACTCCATTTGATACATACTAAAATTTTCAAAGAGGAACTTTATTTGCTGAAACAATTGTTGACTCCATTTGATACACACTAAAAGTTTTCAAAGAGGACCTTCATTTGCTAAGACAAATATTGACTCCATTTGATACATACTAAAAGTTTTCGGAGAGGACCTTCATTGGCTAAGACAAATGTTGACTCCATTTGATACATATTAAAAAATTTCAAAGAGGACCTTGACTTGCTAAGACAAATGTTGACTCCATTTGATACATACTAAAAGTTTTTAAAGAGGACCTTCACTTGCTTAGACATGTTGACTCCATTTGATAGATACTAAAGTTTTCAAAGAGAATTAGTTTGCTAAGACAAATGTTGACTCCATTTGATAGATACTATTGTTTTCAAAGAGGTAATTATTTGCTAAGACAAATGTTGACTCCATTTGATACATACTAAAAGTTTTCAAAGAGGACTTTTATTAGCTAAGACAAATGTTGACTCCATTTGATACATACTAAAAGTTTTCAAAGAGGACCATTATTTGCTAAGACAAATGTTGACTTCATTTGATACATACTAAAAGTTTTCAAAGAGGACCATTATTTGCTAAGACAAATGTTGACTCCATTTGATACATACTAAAAGTTTTCAAAGAGGACCTTCATTTGCTAAGACAAATGTTGACTCCATTTGATACATACTAAGAGTTTTCAAAGAGGACCTTCAATTGCTAAGACAAATGTTGACTCCATTTGATACATACCAAAAGTTTTCAAAGAGGACTTTTATTTGCTAAGACAAACCTTGACTCCATTTGATACATACTAAAAGTTTTCAAAGAGGACCTTCATTTTCGAAGACAAACGTTGACGCCATTTGATACATACTAAAAGTTTTCAAAGAGGACCTCATTTGCTAAAACAAATAAAGATTCCATTCAATACATACGAAAAATTTTCAAGAGGACCATTAATTGCTAAGACAAATGTTGACTCCATTTGATACATACTAAAAGTTTTCGGAGAGGACCTTCATTGGTTAAGACAAATGTTGACTCCATTTGATAGATACTAAAGTTTTCAAAGAGAACCCTCATTTGCTAAGACAAGTGTTGACTCCATTTGATACATACTAAAAGTTTTCAAAGAAGATGTTCTTTTGCTAGGACAAATATTGACTCCATTTGATACATACTAAAATTTTCAAAGAGGAACTTTATTTGCTGAAACAATTGTTGACTCCATTTGATACACACTAAAAGTTTTCAAAGAGGACCTTCATTTGCTCAGACAAATATTGACTCCATTTGATACATACTAAAAGTTTTCGGAGAAGACCTTCATTGGCTAAGACAAATGTTGACTCCATTTGATACATATTAAAAAATTTCAAAGAGGACCTTGACTTGCTAAGACAAATGTTGACTCCATTTGATACATACTAAAAGTTTTTAAAGAGGACCTTCACTTGCTTAGACATGTTGACTCCATTTGATAGATACTAAAGTTTTCAAAGAGAATTAATTTGCTAAGACAAATGTTGACTCCATTTGATAGATACTATTGTTTTCAAAGAGGTAATTATTTGCTAAGACAAATGTTGACTCCATTTGATACATACTAAAAGTTTTCAAAGAGGACTTTTATTAGCTAAGACAAATGTTGACTCCATTTGATACATACTAAAAGTTTTCAAAGAGGACCATTATTTGCTAAGACAAATGTTGACTCCATTTGATACATACTAAAAGTTTTCAAAGAGGACCATTATTTGCTAAGACAAATGTTGACTCCATTTGATACATACTAAAAGTTTTCAAAGAGGACCTTCATTTGCTAAGACAAATGTTGACTCCATTTGATACATACTAAGAGTTTTCAAAGAGGACCTTCAATTGCTAAGACAAATGTTGACTCCATTTGATACATACCAAAAGTTTTCAAAGAGGACTTTTATTTGCTAAGACAAACCTTGACTCCATTTGATACATACTAAAAGTTTTCAAAGAGGACCTTCATTTTCGAAGACAAACGTTGACGCCATTTGATACATACTAAAAGTTTTCAAAGAGGACCTCATTTGCTAAAACAAATAAAGATTCCATTCAATACATACGAAAAATTTTCAAGAGGACCATTATTTGCTAAGACAAATGTTGACTCAATTTGATACATACTAAAAGTTTTCAAACAGGACCTTCACTTGCTAAGACAAACGTTGACTCCAATTGATACATACTAAAAGTTTTCGAAGTGGAGCTTTCTTTGCTAAGACAAATGTTGACTCCATGTGTTGCATACTAAAAGTTTTCAAAGAGGACCTTTTTTTGCTAAGACAAATGTTGACTCCATTTGATACATACTAAGAGTTTTCAAAGAGGACCTTCAATTGCTAAGACAAATGTTGACTCCAGTTGATACATATTAAATGTTTTCAAAGAGGACCTTTACTTGCTAAGACAAATTTTGACTCCATTTGATACATACTAAAAGTTTTTAAAGAGGACGTTCACTTGCTAAGACAAATGTTGGTTCGATTTGATAGATACTAAAGTTTTCAAAGAGGTATTTATTTGCTAAGACAAAGGTTTACTCCATTTGATACATACTAAAAGTTTTTAAAGAGGATCTTCACTTGCTTAGACATGTTGACTCCATTTGATAGATACTAAAGTTTTCAAAGAGAATTTATTTGCTAAGACAAAAGTTGACTCCATTTGATAGATACTAATGTTTTCAAAGAGGTAATTATTTGCTAAGACAAATGTTGACTCCATTTGATACATACTAAAAGTTTTCAAAGAGGACTTTTATTTGCTAAGACAATTGTTGACTCCAGTTGATACATACTAAAAGTTTTTAAAGAGGACCTTCACTTGCCAAGACATGTTGACTCCATTTGATAGATACTAAAGTTTTCCAAGAGTCATTTATTTGCTAAGACAAATTTTGACTCCATTTGATAGATACTAAAGTTTTCAAAGAGAACCCTCATTTGCTAAGACAAGTCTTGACTCCATTTGATACATACTAAAAGTTTTCAAAGAAGACCTTCATTTGCTAAGACAAATATTGACTCCATTTGATACATACTAAAAATTTTCAAAGAGGAACTTTAATTGCTAAAACAATTGTTGACTCCATTTGATACATACTAAAAGTTTTCAAAGAGGACCTTCTTTTGCTAAGACAAATGTTGACTCCTTTTGATACATACTAAAAGTTTTCGGAGAGGACCTTCACTTGCTAATACATGTTGACTCCATTTGATAGATACTAAAGTTTTCAAAGAGGTATTTATTTGTTATGACAAATGTTGACTCCATTTGATAGATACTAAAGTTTTCAAAGAGGTAATTATTTGCTAAGACAAATGTTGACTCCATTTGATAGAAACTAAAGTTTTCAAAGAGAACCCTCATTTGCTAAGACAAGTGTTGACTCCATTTGATACATACTAAAAGTTTTCAAAGAGGACCTTCACTTGCTAAGACATGTTGACTCCATTTGATAGATACTAAAGGTTTTAAAGATGTATTCATTTGCTAAGACAAATGTTGACTCCATTTGATAGATACTAATGTTTTCAAAGAGGTAATTATTTGCTAAGACAAATGTTGACTCCAATTGATACATACTAAAAGTTTTGAAAGAGGACTTTTATTTGCTAAGACAATTGTTGACTCCAGTTGATACATACTAAAAGTTTTTAAAAGGACCTTCACTTGCTAAGACATGTTGACTCCATTTGATAGATACTAAAATTTTCAAAGAGGTATTTTTTCGCTAAGACAAATGTTGACTCCATTTGATAGATACTAAAGTTTTCAAAGAGGACCTTCACTTGCTAAGACATGTTGACTCCATTTGATAGATACTAATGTTTTCAAAGATGTAATTATTTGCTAAGACAAATGTTGACTCCATTTGATACATACTAAAAGTTTTCAAAGAGGACTTTTATTTGCTAAGACAATTGTTGACTCCAGTTGATACATACTAAAAGTTTTTAAAGAGGACCTTCACTTGCTAAGACATGTTGACTCCATTTGATAGCTACTAAAGTTTTCAAAGAGGTATTTATTTGCTAAGACAAATGTTGACTCCATTTGATAGATACTAATGTTTTCAAAGAGGTAATTATTTGCTAAGACAAATGTTGACTCCATTTGATACATACTAAAAGTTTTCAAAGAGGACTTTTATTTACTAAAACAATTGTTTACTCCAGTTGATACATACTAAAAGTTTTTAAAGAGGACCTTCACTTGCTAAGACATGTTGACTTCATTTGATAGATACTAAAGTTTTCAAAGAGGTATTTATTTGCTAAGACAATTGTTGACTCCAGTTGATACATACTAAAAGTTTTTAAAGAGGACTTTTATTTGCTAAGACAATTGTTTACTCCAGTTGATACATACTAAAAGTTTTTAAAGAGGACCTTCACTTGCTAAGACATGTTAACTCCATTTGATAGATACTAAAGTTTTCAAAGAGGTATTTATTTGCTAAGACAAATGTTGACTCCATTTGTTAGATACTAAAGATTTCAAAGGGAACCCTCATTTGCTAAGACAAGTGTTGACTCCATTTGATACATACTAAAAGTTTTTAAAGAGGACCTTCACTTGCTAAGACATATTGACTCCATTTGATAGATACTAAAGTTTTCAAAGAGGCATTTTTTTGCTAAGACAAATTTTGACTCCATTTGATAGATACTAAAAGTTTTCAAAGAGGACTTTTATTTGCTAAGACAATTGTTGACTCCAGTTGATACATACTAGTAGTTTTTAAAGAGGACCTTCACTTGCTAAGACATGTTGACTACATTTGATAGCTACTAAAATTTTCAAAGAGGTATTTATTTGCTAAGACAAATGTTGACTCCATTTGATAGATACTAATGTTTTCAAAGAGGTAGTTATTTGCTAAGACAAATGTTGACTCCATTTGATACATACTAAAAGTGTTCAAAGAGGAGTTTTATTTGCTAAGACAATTGTTTACTCCAGTTGATACATACTAAAAGTTTTTAAAGAGGACCTTCACTTGCTAAGACATGTTGACTGCATTTGATAGATACTAAAGTTTTCAAAGAGGTATTTATTTGCTAAGACAATTGTTGACTCCAGTTGATACATACTAAAAGTTTTTAAAGAGGACCTTCACTTGCTAAGACATGTTGACTCCATTTGATAGATACTAAAGTTTTCAAAGAGGTATTTATTTGCTAAGACAAATGTTGACTCCATTTGATAGATACTAAAGTTTTCAAAGAGAACCCTCATTTGCTAAGACAAGTGTTGACTCCATTTGATACATTTTAAATGTTTTTAAAGAGGACCTTCACTTGCTAAGACATTTTGACTCCATTTGATAGATACTAAAGTTTTCAAAGGGGTATTTATTTGCTAAGACAAATGTTGACTCCATTTGATAGATATAAATGTTTTCAAAGAGGTAATTATTTGCGAAGACAAATGTTGACTCCATTTGATACATACTAAAAGTTTTCAAAGAGGACTTTTATTTGCTAAGACAAATGTTGACTCCAGTTGATACATATTAAATGTTTTCAAAGAGGACCTTTACTTGCTAAGACAAATGTTGACTCCATTTGATACATACTAAAAGTTTTTAAAGAGGACGTTCACTTGCTAAGACAAATGTTGGTTCGATTTGATAGATACTAAAGTTTTCAAAGAGGTATTTATTTGCTAAGACAAAGGTTTACTCCATTTGATACATACTAAAAGTTTTTAAAGAGGATCTTCACTTGCTTAGACATGTTGACTCCATTTGATAGATACTAAAGTTTTCAAAGAGAATTTATTTGCTAAGACAAAAGTTGACTCCATTTGATAGATACTAATGTTTTCAAAGAGGTAATTATTTGCTAAGACAAATGTTGACTCCATTTGATACATACTAAAAGTTTTCAAAGAGGACTTTTATTTGCTAAGACAATTGTTGACTCCAGTTGATACATACTAAAAGTTTTTAAAGAGGACCTTCACTTGCCAAGACATGTTGACTCCATTTGATAGATACTAAAGTTTTCCAAGAGTCATTTATTTGCTAAGACAAATTTTGACTCCATTTGATAGATACTAAAGTTTTCAAAGAGAACCCTCATTTGCTAAGACAAGTCTTGACTCCATTTGATACATACTAAAAGTTTTCAAAGAAGACCTTCATTTGCTAAGACAAATATTGACTCCATTTGATACATACTAAAAATTTTCAAAGAGGAACTTTAATTGCTAAAACAATTGTTGACTCCATTTGATACATACTAAAAGTTTTCAAAGAGGACCTTCTTTTGCTAAGACAAATGTTGACTCCTTTTGATACATACTAAAAGTTTTCGGAGAGGACCTTCACTTGCTAAGACATGTTGACTCCATTTGATAGATACTAAAGTTTTCAAAGAGGTATTTATTTGTTATGACAAATGTTGACTCCATTTGATAGATACTAAAGTTTTCAAAGAGGTAATTATTTGCTAAGACAAATGTTGACTCCATTTGATAGAAACTAAAGTTTTCAAAGAGAACCCTCATTTGCTAAGACAAGTGTTGACTCCATTTGATAGAAACTAAAGTTTTCAAAGAGAACCCTCATTTGCTAAGACAAGTGTTGACTCCATTTGATACATACTAAAAGTTTTCAAAGAGGACCTTCACTTGCTAAGACATGTTGACTCCATTTGATAGATACTAAAGGTTTTAAAGATGTATTTATTTGCTAAGACAAATGTTGACTCCATTTGATAGATACTAATGTTTTCAAAGAGGTAATTATTTGCTAAGACAAATGTTGACTCCAATTGATACATACTAAAAGTTTTCAAAGAGGACTTTTATTTGCTAAGACAATTGTTGACTCCAGTTGATACATACTAAAAGTTTTTAAAAGGACCTTCACTTGCTAAGACATGTTGACTCCATTTGATAGATACTAAAATTTTCAAAGAGGTATTTTTTCGCTAAGACAAATGTTGACTCCATTTGATAGATACTAAAGTTTTCAAAGAGGACCTTCACTTGCTAAGACATGTTGACTCCATTTGATAGATACTAATGTTTTCAAAGATGTAATTATTTGCTAAGACAAATGTTGACTCCATTTGATACATACTAAAAGTTTTCAAAGAGGACTTTTATTTGCTAAGACAATTGTTGACTCCAGTTGATACATACTAAAAGTTTTTAAAGAGGACCTTCACTTGCTAAGACATGTTGACTCCATTTGATAGCTACTAAAGTTTTCAAAGAGGTATTTATTTGCTAAGACAAATGTTGACTCCATTTGATAGATACTAATGTTTTCAAAGAGGTAATTATTTGCTAAGACAAATGTTGACTCCATTTGATACATACTAAAAGTTTTCAAAGAGGACTTTTATTTACTAAAACAATTGTTTACTCCAGTTGATACATACTAAAAGTTTTTAAAGAGGACCTTCACTTGCTAAGACATGTTGACTTCATTTGATAGATACTAAAGTTTTCAAAGAGGTATTTATTTGCTAAGACAATTGTTGACTCCAGTTGATACATACTAAAAGTTTTTAAAGAGGACTTTTATTTGCTAAGACAATTGTTTACTCCAGTTGATACATACTAAAAGTTTTTAAAGAGGACCTTCACTTGCTAAGACATGTTAACTCCATTTGATAGATACTAAAGTTTTCAAAGAGGTATTTATTTGCTAAGACAAATGTTGACTCCATTTGTTAGATACTAAAGATTTCAAAGGGAACCCTCATTTGCTAAGACAAGTGTTGACTCCATTTGATACATACTAAAAGTTTTTAAAGAGGACCTTCACTTGCTAAGACATATTGACTCCATTTGATAGATACTAAAGTTTTCAAAGAGGCATTTTTTTGCTAAGACAAATTTTGACTCCATTTGATAGATACTAAAAGTTTTCAAAGAGGACTTTTATTTGCTAAGACAATTGTTGACTCCAGTTGATACATACTAGTAGTTTTTAAAGAGGACCTTCACTTGCTAAGACATGTTGACTACATTTGATAGCTACTAAAATTTTCAAAGAGGTATTTATTTGCTAAGACAAATGTTGACTCCATTTGATAGATACTAATGTTTTCAAAGAGGTAGTTATTTGCTAAGACAAATGTTGACTCCATTTGATACATACTAAAAGTGTTCAAAGAGGAGTTTTATTTGCTAAGACAATTGTTTACTCCAGTTGATACATACTAAAAGTTTTTAAAGAGGACCTTCACTTGCTAAGACATGTTGACTGCATTTGATAGATACTAAAGTTTTCAAAGAGGTATTTATTTGCTAAGACAATTGTTGACTCCAGTTGATACATACTAAAAGTTTTTAAAGAGGACCTTCACTTGCTAAGACATGTTGACTCCATTTGATAGATACTAAAGTTTTCAAAGAGGTATTTATTTGCTAAGACAAATGTTGACTCCATTTGATAGATACTAAAGTTTTCAAAGAGAACCCTCATTTGCTAAGACAAGTGTTGACTCCATGTGATACATTTTAAATGTTTTTAAAGAGGACCTTCACTTGCTAAGACATTTTGACTCCATTTGATAGATACTAAAGTTTTCAAAGGGGTATTTATTTGCTAAGACAAATGTTGACTCCATTTGATAGATATAAATGTTTTCAAAGAGGTAATTATTTGCGAAGACAAATGTTGACTCCATTTGATACATACTAAAAGTTTTCAAAGAGGACTTTTATTTGCTAAGACAATTGTTGACTCCAGTTGATACATACTAAAAGTTTTTAAAGAGGACCTTCACTTGCTAAGACATGTTGACTCCATTTGATAGATACTAAAATTTTCAAAGAGGTATTTATTTGCTAAGACAAATGTCGACTCCATTTGATAGATACTAAAGTTTTCAAAGAGAACCCTCATTTGCTAAGACAAGTGTTGACTCCATTTGATACATACTAAATGTTTTTAAAGAGGACCTTCACTTGCTAGGACATGTTGACTCCATTTGATAGATACTAAAGTTTTTAAAGAGGTTTTTATGTGCTAAGACAAATGTTGACTCCATTTGATAGATACTAATGTTTTCAAAGAGGTAATTATTTGCTAAGACAAATGTTGACTCCATTTGATACATACTAAAAGTTTTCAAAGAGGAACTTTAATTGCTAAAACAATTGTTGACTCCATTTGATACATACTAAAAGTTTTCAAAGAGGTATTTATTTGCTAAGACAAATGTTGAATCCATTCGATAGATACTAATGTTTTCAAAGAGGTAATTATTTGCTAAGACAAATGTTGACTCTATTTGATACATACTAAAAGTTTTCAAAGAGGACTTTTATTTGCTGAGACAATTGTTGACTCCAGTTGATACATACTAAAAGTTTTTAAAGAGGACCTTCACTTGCTAAGACATGTTGACTCCATTTGATAGGTACTAAAGTTTTCAAAGAGGTAGTTATTTGCTAAGACAATTGTTGACTCCAGTTGATACATACTAAAAGTTTTTAAAGAGGACCTTCACTTGCTAAGACATGTTAACTCCATTTGATAGATACTAAAGTTTTCAAAGAGGTATTTATTTGCTAAGACAAATGTTGACTCCATTTGTTAGATCCTAAAGTTTTCAAAGAGAACCCTCATTTGCTAAGACAAGTGTTGACTCCATTTGATACATACTAAAAGTTTTTAAAGGGGACCTTCGCTTGCTAAGACATGTTGACTCCATTTGATAGATACTAAAGTTTTCAACGAGGTAATTATTTGCTAAGACAAATGTTGACTCCATTTGATAGATACTAATGTTTTCAAAGAGGTAATTATTTGCTAAAACAAATGTTGACTCTATTTGATACATACTAAAAGTTTTCAAAGAGGACTTTTATTTGCTAAGACAATTGTTGACTCCAGTTGATACATACTAAAAGTTTTTAAAGAGGACCTTCACTTGCTAAGACATGTTGACTACATTTGATAGCAACTAAAATTTTCAAAGAGGTATTTATTTGCTAAGACAAATGTTGACTCCATTTGATAGATACTAATGTTTTCAAAGAGGTATTTATTTGCTAAGACAATTGTTGACTCCAGTTGATACATACTAAAAGTTTTTAAAGAGGACCTTCACTTGCTAAGACATGTTAACTCCATTTGATATATACTAAAGTTTTCAAAGAGGTATTTATTTGCTAAGTCAAATGTTGACTCAATTTGTTAGATACTAAAGTTTTCAAAGAGAACCCTCATTTGCTAAGACAAGTGTTGACTCCATTTGATACATACTAAAAGTTTTTAAGGGGGACCTTCGCTTGCTAAGACATGTTGACTCCATTTGATAGATACTAAAGTTTTCAACGAGGTAATTATTTGCTAAGACAAATGTTGACTCCATTTGATAGATACTAATGTTTTCAAAGAGGTAATTCTTTGCTAAGACAAATGTTGACTCTATTTGATACACACTAAAAGTTTTCATAGAGGACTTTTATTTGCTAAGACAATTGTTGACTCCCGTTGATACATACTAAAAGTTTTTAAAGAGGACCTTCACTTGCTAAGATATGTTGACTACATTTCATAGCTACTAAAATTTTCAGAGAGGTATTTATTTGCTAAGACAAATGTTGACTCCATTTGATAGATACTAATGTTTTCAAAGAGGTAGTTATTTGCTGAGACAAATGTTGACTCCATTTGATGCATACTAAAAGTTTTCAAGGAGGACTTTTATTTGCTAAGACAATTGTTTACTCCAGTTGATACATACTAAAAGTTTTTAAAGAGGACCTTCACTTGCTAAGACATGTTGACTCCATTTGGTAGATACTAAAGGTTTCAAAGAGGTATTTATTTGCTAAGATAATTGTTGACTCCAGTTGATACATACTAAAAGTTTTTAAAGAGGACCTTCACTTGCTAAGACATGTTGACTCCATTTGATAGATACTAAAGTTTTCAAAGTGAACCCTCATTTGCTAAGACAAGTGTTGACCACATTTGATACATACTAAAAGTTTTTAAAGAGGACCTTCACTTGCTAAGACATGTTGACTCCATTTGATAGATACTAAAGTTTTCAAAGAGGTTTTTATTTGCTAAGACAAATGTTGACTCCATTTGATAGATACTAATGTTTTCAAAGAGGTAATTATTTGCTAAGACAAATGTTGACTCCATTTGATACATACTAAAAGTTTTCAAAGAGGACTTTTATTTGCTAAGACAAGTGTTGACTCCAAATGATACATACTAAAAGTTTTTAAAGAGGACCTTCACTTGCTAAGACATGTTGACTCCATTTGATAGATACTAAAATTTTCAAAGAGGTATTTATTTGCTAAGACAAATGTTGACTCCATTTGATAGATACTAAAGTTTTCAAAGAGAACCCTCATTTTCTAAGACAAGTGTTGACTCCAATTGATACATACTAAAAAGTTTTAAAGAGGACCTTTACTTGCTAAGACATGTTGACTCCATTTGATAGCTACTAAAGTTTTCAACGAGGTATTTATTTGCTAAGACAAATATTGACTCCATCTGATAGATACTAATGTTTTCAAAGAGGTAATTATTTGCTAAGACAAATGTTGACTCCATTTGATGCATACTAAAAATTTTCAAAGATGACTTTTATTTGCTAAGACAATTGTTGACTCGAGTTGATACATCCTAAAAGTTTTTAGAGAGGACCTTCACTTGCTAAGACATGTTGACTCCATTTGGTAGATACTAAAGGTTTCAAAGAGGTATTTATTTGCTAAGATAATTGTTGACTCCAGTTGATACATACTAAAAGTTTTTAAAGAGGACCTTCACTTGCTAAGACATGTTGACTCCATTTGATAGATACTAAAGTTTTCAAAGTGAACCCTCATTTGCTAAGACAAGTGTTGACCACATTTGATACATACTAAAAGTTTTTAAAGAGGACCTTCACTTGCTAAGACATGTTGACTCCATTTGATAGATACTAAAGTTTTCAAAGAGGTTTTTATTTGCTAAGACAAATGTTGACTCCATTTGATAGATACTAATGTTTTCAAAGAGGTAATTATTTGCTAAGACAAATGTTGACTCCATTTGATACATACTAAAAGTTTTCAAAGAGGACTTTTATTTGCTAAGACAAGTGTTGACTCCAAATGATACATACTAAAAGTTTTTAAAGAGGACCTTCACTTGCTAAGACATGTTGACTCCATTTGATAGATACTAAAATTTTCAAAGAGGTATTTATTTGCTAAGACAAATGTTGACTCCATTTGATAGATACTAAAGTTTTCAAAGAGAACCCTCATTTGCTAAGACAAGTGTTGACTCCAATTGATACATACTAAAAAGTTTTAAAGAGGACCTTCACTTGCTAAGACATGTTGACTCCATTTGATAGCTACTAAAGTTTTCAACGAGGTATTTATTTGCTAAGACAAATGTTGACTCCATCTGATAGATACTAATGTTTTCAAAGAGGTAATTATTTGCTAAGACAAATGTTGACTCCATTTGATGCATACTAAAAATTTTCAAAGAGGACTTTTATTTGCTAAGACAATTGTTGACTCGAGTTGATACATCCTAAAAGTTTTTAGAGAGGACCTTCATTTGCTAAGACATGTTGACTCCGTTTGATAGATACTAAAATTTTCAAAGAGGTATTTATTTGCTAAGACAAATGTTGACTCCATTTGATAGATACTAAAGTTTTCAAAGAGAACCCTCATTTGCTAAGACAAGTGTTGACTCCATTTGATACAAACTAAAAGTTTCGAAGAAGACCTTCATTTGCTAAGACAAATATTGACTCCATGTGATACATACTAAAAATTTTCAAAGAGGAACTTTAATTGCTAAAACAATTGTTGACTCCATTTGATACATACTAAAAGTTTTCAAAGAGGACCTTCATTTGCTAAGACAAATGTTGACTCCTTTTGATACATACTAAAAGTTTTCGGAGAGGACTTTCATTGGTTAAGACAAATGTTGACTCCATTTGATACATACTAAAAGTTTTTAAAGAGGACCTTCTCTTGCTAAGACATGTTGACTCCATTTGATACATACTAAAAGTTTTCAAAGAGGACTTTTATTTGCTAAGACAAGTGTTGACTCCAAATGATACATACTAAAAGTTTTTAAAGAGGACCTTCACTTGCTAAGACATGTTGACTCCATTTGATAGATACTAAAATTTTCAAAGAGGTATTTATTTGCTAAGACAAATGTTGACTCCATTTGATAGATACTAAAGTTTTCAAAGAGAACCCTCATTTGCTAAGACAAGTGTTGACTCCAATTGATACATACTAAAAAGTTTTAAAGAGGACCTTCACTTGCTAAGACATGTTGACTCCATTTGATAGCTACTAAAGTTTTCAACGAGGTATTTATTTGCTAAGACAAATGTTGACTCCATCTGATAGATACTAATGTTTTCAAAGAGGTAATTATTTGCTAAGACAAATGTTGACTCCATTTGATGCATACTAAAAATTTTCAAAGAGGACTTTTATTTGCTAAGACAATTGTTGACTCGAGTTGATACATCCTAAAAGTTTTTAGAGAGGACCTTCATTTGCTAAGACATGTTGACTCCGTTTGATAGATACTAAAATTTTCAAAGAGGTATTTATTTGCTAAGACAAATGTTGACTCCATTTGATAGATACTAAAGTTTTCAAAGAGAACCCTCATTTGCTAAGACAAGTGTTGACTCCATTTGATACAAACTAAAAGTTTCGAAGAAGACCTTCATTTGCTAAGACAAATATTGACTCCATGTGATACATACTAAAAATTTTCAAAGAGGAACTTTAATTGCTAAAACAATTGTTGACTCCATTTGATACATACTAAAAGTTTTCAAAGAGGACCTTCATTTGCTAAGACAAATGTTGACTCCTTTTGATACATACTAAAAGTTTTCGGAGAGGACTTTCATTGGTTAAGACAAATGTTGACTCCATTTGATACATACTAAAAGTTTTTAAAGAGGACCTTCTCTTGCTAAGACATGTTGACTCCATTTGATAGATACTAAAGTTTTCAAAGAGGTATTTATTTGCTAAGACAAATGTTGACTCCATTTGATAGATACAAATGTTTTCAAAGAGGTAATTATTTGCTAAGACAAATGTTGACTCCATTTTATACATACTTAAAGTTTTCAAAGAGGACTTTTATTTGCTAAGACAATTGTTGACTCCAGCTGATACATACTAAAAGTTTTTTGAAAGAGGACCTTCACTTGATAAGACATGTTGACTCCATTTGATAGATACTAAAGTTTTCAAAGAGGTAATTATTTGCTAGGACAAATGTTGACTCCATTTGATACATACAAAAAGTTTTCGGAGAGGACCTTCATTCGCTAAGACAAATTTTGACTCCATTTGATACATACTAAAAGTTTTCAAAGAGGACCTTTATTTGCTAAGACAAAGGTTGACTCCATTTGATACATACTAAAAGTTTTTAAAGAGGACCTTCACTTGCTAAGACATGTTGACTCCATTTGATAGATACAAAAGTTTTCAAAGAGGTATTTATTTGCTAAGACAAATTTTGACTCCATTTGATACATACTAAAAGTTTTCAAAGAGGACCTTCGTTTGCTAAGACAAATGTTGACTCCATTTCATTCATACTAAAAGTTTTCAAAGAGGACCTTCATTTGCTAAGACAAATGTTGACTCCATTTGATACATACTAAAAAAATTCATTGAGGACCTTCATTCGCTAAGACAAATGTTCACTCCATTTGATACATACTAAAAGTTTTCAAAGAGAACCTTTATTTGCTAAGACAAATGTTGACTCCTTTTGATACATACTAAAAGTTTTCAAATAAGACTTTTATTTGCTAAGACAATTGTTGACTCCATTTGATAGATACTAAAGTTTTCAAAGAGAACCCTCATTTGCTAAGACAAGTGTTGACTCTATTTGATACATACTAAAAGTTTCCAAAGAAGACCTTCATTTGCTCAGACAAATATTGACTCCATTTGATACATACTAAAAAGTTTCATTGAGGACCTTCATTTGCTAAGACAATTGTTGATTCCATTTGATACATACTAAAAGTTTTCAAAGAGGACCTTCAATTGCTAAGACAATTGTTGAATCCATTCGATACATACTAAAAGTTTTCGAAGGGGACCTTCATTTGCTAAAACAAATGTTGACTCCATTTGATACATCCTAAAAGTTTTCAAAGATAACCTTCATTTGCTGAGCCAAATTTTGACTCCAATTGATACTTACTAAAAGATTTCAAAGAGGAACTTTATTTGCTAAGACAAATTTTGACTGCATTTGATACATACTAAGAGTTTTCGAAGAGGACCTTCAATTGCTAAGACAATTGTTGACTCCATTTGATACATACTAAAAGTTTTCAAAGGGGACTTTCATTTGCTAAGACAAATGTTGACTCCATTTGATACATACTAAAAGTTTTCAAATAGGAACTTCATTTGCTAAGACAAACTTTGACTCCACTTGATACTTAATAAAAGTTTTCAAAGAGGATCTTTTTTTGCTAAGAGAAATGTTGACTCCATTTGATACATACTAAAAGTTTTCAAAGAGGACTTTTATTTGCTAAGACAAATGTTGACTCCATTTGATACATACTAAAAGTTTTCAAAGAGGACTTTTATATGCTAAGACAATTGTTGACACCATTTGATGCATATACTAAAAATTTTTAAAGCGGACCTTCATTTGCTAAGACAAATGTTGACTCCACTTGATACTTACTAAAAGTTTTCAAAGAGGACCTTTTTTTGCTAAGACAAATGTTGACTCCATTTGATACATATTAAAAGTTTTCGAAGAGGACCTTTAATTGCTAAGACAATTGTTGACACCTTTTGATACATATGATAAAATTTTTTAAAGAGGACCTTCATTTGCTAAGACAAATGTTGACTCCAGTTGATACTTACTAAAAGTTTTCAAAGATTACCTTTTTTTGCTAAGTCAAATGTTGACTCCATTTGATACATACTAAAAGTTTTCAAAGAGGACCTTTATTTGCTAAAACAAATGTTGACTCCATTTGATACATACTAAAAGTTTTCAAAGAGGACTTTTATTTGCTAAGACAATTGTTGACACCATTTGATACATATACTAAAAATTTTTAAAGAGGACCTTTTTTTGCTAAGACAAATGTTGACTCCATTTGATACATACTAAAAATTTTCAAAGAGGACCTTTATTTGCTAAGACAAATATTGACTCCATTTGATACATACTAAAAGTTTTCAAAGAGACTTTTATTTGCTAAGACAATTGTTGACACCATTTGGTACATATACTAAAATTTTTAAAGAGGACCTTCATTTGCTAAGGCAGATGTTGACTCCATTTGATACACACTAAAAAAAATTTCAAAGAGGACCTTTATTTGCTAAAACAATTGTGGACTCCATTTGATACATACTAAGAGTTTTCAAAGAGGACTTTCATTTGCTAAGACAAATGTTGACTCCATTTGATACATACTAAAAATTTTCAAAGAGGACCCTCTTTTGCTAAGACAAGTGTTGACTCCATTTGATACATACTAAAAGTTTTCAATGAGGACTTTTATTTGCTAAGACAATTGTTGACTCCATTTGATAGATACTAAAAGTTTTCAATGAAAACTTTTATTTGCTAAGACAATTGTTGACTCCATTTGATAGATACTAAAGTTTTCAAAGAGAACCCTCATTTGCTAAAACAATTGTTGACTCCATTTGATACATACTAAAAGTTGTCAAAGAGGACCTTTATTTGCTAAGACAATTGTTGACTCCATTTGATACAAACTAAAAGTTTTCAAAGAGGACTTTTATTTGCAAAGACAATTGTTGACTCCATTTGATAGATACTAAAATTTTCAAAGAGGACCCTCTTTTGCTAAGACAAGTGTTGACTCCATTTGATACATACTAAAAGTTTTCAATGAGGACTTTTATTTGCTAAGACAATTGTTGACTCCATTTGATAGATACTAAAAGTTTTCAATGAAAACTTTTATTTGCTAAGACAATTGTTGACTCCATTTGATAGATACTAAAGTTTTCAAAGAGAACCCTCATTTGCTAAGACAAGTGTTGACTCCATTTGATACATACTAAAAGTTTTCAAAAAAGACGTTCATTTGCTAAGACAAATATTGACTCCATTTGATACATACCAAAAAGTTTCATTGAGGACCTTCATTCTTTAAGACAATTGTTGACTCCATTTGATACATACTAAAAGTTTTCAAAGAGGACCTTCAATTGCTAAGACAATTGTTGACTCCATTTGATACATACTAAAAGTTTTCAAAGGGGACCTTCATTTGATAAGACAAATGTTGACTCCATTTGATACACACTAAAAGTTTTCAAAGTGGACCTTCATTTGATAAGACAAATTTTGACACCACTTGATACTTACTAAAAGTTTTCAAAGGGGACCTTTTTTGGTAAGACAAATGTTGAGTCCATTTGATACATACTAAGAGTTTTCAAAGAGGACCTTCAATTGCTAAGACAATTGTTAACTCCATTTGATACATACTAAAAGTTTTCAAAGGGGACCTTCATTTGATAAGACAAATGTTGACTCCATTTGATACACACTAAAAGTTTTCAAAGAGGACCTTCATTTGCTAAGACAAATTTTGACACCACTTGATACTTTCTAAAAGTTTTCAAAGTGGACCTTTATTTGCTAAGACAAATGTTGACTCCATTTGATACATATTAAGAGTTTTCAAAGAGGACTTTCATTTGCTAAGACAATTGTTGACTCCATTTGATACATGCTAAAAATTTTTAAAGAAGACCTTCATTTGCTAAGACAAATGTTGACTCCATTTGATACATACTAAAAATTTTCATAGTGGACCTTTATTTGCTAAAACAATTGTTGGCTCCATTTGATACATACTACTAGTTTTCAAAGAGGACCTTTATTTGCTACGACAAATGTTGACACCATTTAATGCATACTAAAAGTTTTCAAAGAGGACTTTTATTTGCTAAGACAATTGTTGACTCCATTTGATAGATACTAAAGTTTTCAAAGAGGACCCTCATTTGCTAAGACAAGTGTTGACTCCATTTGATACATACTAAAAGTTTTCAAAGAAGATCTTCATTTGCTAAGACAAATATTGACTCCATTTGATACATGCTAAAAGTTTTCAAAGAGGACCTTTATTTGCTAAGACAAATGTTGACTCCATTTGATACATACTAAAAGTTTTCAAAGAGGACCTTCATTTGCTAAGACATACAACCTTGTATATACATACAATTTATTTTAAAGAGGCCAATTGATCTTTTTTGCCGTTCTAGAATGAAAAACGCTGTTGAAGCAGTTGAGCTGATCACGAGTCGGTGTAGAAAAATGTGTTTCCGTATGGTTCCGCAAGAAGCATGGTCTGAAACATAAACCCAAGAGTCATTGTTCCCCTTGATTAACTAGTTTTGGGTCATTTTGATCAAAACACTTTACTGAAAGTTATTATAAGGAAATATTTAATTTGTGAGGGGACCTTTTTTCGCTAAGACAAATGTTGAGTCCATTTGATAAATACTAAGAGTTTTCAAAGAGGACCTTCAATTGCTAAGACAATTGTTGACTCCATTTGATACATACTAAAAGTTTTCAATGGGGACCTTCATTCGCTAAGACAATTGTTAACTCCATTTGATACATACTAAAAGTTTTCAAAGGGGACCTTCATTTGATAAGACAAATGTTGACTCCATTTGATACACACTAAAAGTTTTCAAAGAGGACCTTCATTTGCTAAGACAAATTTTGACACCACTTGATACTTTCTAAAAGTTTTCAAAGTGGACCTTTATTTGCTAAGACAAATGTTGACTCCATTTGATACATATTAAGAGTTTTCAAAGAGGACTTTCATTTGCTAAGACAATTGTTGACTCCATTTGATACATGCTAAAAATTTTTAAAGAAGACCTTCATTTGCTAAGACAAATGTTGACTCCATTTGATACATACTAAAAATTTTCATAGTGGACCTTTATTTGCTAAAACAATTGTTGGCTCCATTTGATACATACTAAAAGTTTTCAAAGAGGACCTTTATTTGCTACGACAAATATTGACTCCATTTAATGCATACTAAAAGTTTTCAAAGAGGACTTTTATTTGCTAAGACAATTGTTGACTCCATTTGATAGATACTAAAGTTTTCAAAGAGGACCCTCATTTGCTAAGACAAGTGTTGACTCCATTTGATACATACTAAAAGTTTTCAAAGAAGATCTTCATTTGCTAAGACAAATATTGACTCCATTTGATACATACTAAAAGTTTTCAAAGAGGACCTTTATTTGCTAAGACAACTGTTGACTCCATTTGATACATACTAAAAGTTTTCAAAGAGGACCTTCATTTGCTAAGACATACAACCTTGACAACCGCTTCTTTAAAATAAATACATACAATTTATTTTAAAGAAGCCAATTGATCTTCTTTGCCGTTCTAGAATGAAAAACGCTGTTGAAGCAGTTGAGCTGATCACGAGTCGGTGTAGAAAAATGTGTTTCCGTATGGTTCCACAAGAAGCATGGTCTGAAACATAACCCCAAGAGTCATTGTTCTCCTTGATTAACTAGTTTTGGGTCATTTTGATCAAAACACTTTACTGAAAGTTATTATAAGGAAATATTTAATTTGTGAGGGGACCTTTTTTTGCTAAGACAAATGTTGAGTCCATTTGATACATACTAAGAGTTTTCAAAGAGGACCTTCAATTGCTAAGACAATTGTTGACTCCATTTGCTACATACTAAAAGTTTTCAAAGGGGACCTTCATTTGATAAGACAAATGTTGACTTTATTTGATACACACTAAAAGTTTTCAAAGAGGACCTTCATTTGCTAAGACAAATTTTGACACCACTTGATACTTACTAAAAGTTTTCAAAGTGGACCTTTATTTGCTAAGACAAATGTTGACTCCATTTGATACATATTAAGAGTTTTCAAAGAAGACTTTCATTTGCTAAGACAAATGTTGACTCCATTTGATACATGCTAAAAATTTTTAAAGAAGACCTTCATTTGCTAAGACAAATGTTGACTCCATTTGATACATACTAAAAAATTTCAAAGTGGACCTTTATTTGCTAAAACAATTGTTGGCTCCATTTGATACATACTAAAAGTTTTCAAAGAGGACCTTTATTTGCTAAGACAAATGTTGACTCCATTTGATACATACTAAAAAATTTCAAAGTGGACCTTTATTTGCTAAGACAAATGTTGACTCCATTTGATACATGCTAAAAAATTTTAAAGAAGACCTTCATTTGCTAAGACAAATGTTGACTCCATTTGATACATGCTAAAAATTTTTAAAGAAGACCTTCATTTGCTAAGACAAATGTTGACTCCATTTGATACATACTAAAAGTTTTCAAAGAGGACTTTTATTTGCTAAGACAATTGTTGACTCCATTTGATAGATACAAAAGTTTTCAAAGAGGACCCTCATTTGCTAAGACAAGTGTTGACTCCATTTGATACATACTAAAAGTTTTCAAAGAAGATCTTCATTTGCTAAGACCAATATTGACTCCATTTGATACATACTAAAAGTTTTCAAAGAGGACCTTTATTTGCTAAGACAACTGTTGACTCCATTTGATACATACTAAAAGTTTTCAAAGAGGACCTTCATTTGCTAAGACATACAACCTTGTATATACATACAATTTATTTTAAAGAAGCCAATTGATCTTTTTTGCCGTTCTAGAATGAAAAACGCTGTTGAAGCAGTTGAGCTGATCACGAGTCGGTGTAGAAAAATGTGTTTCCGTATGGTTCCACAAGAAGCATGGTCTGAAACATAAACCCAAGAGTCATTGTTCCCCTTGATTAACTAGTTTTGGGTCATTTTGATCAAAACACTTTACTGAAAGTTATTATAAGGAAATATTTAATTTGTGAGGGGACCTTTTTTTGCTAAGACAAATGTTGAGTCCATTTGATACATACTAAGAGTTTTCAAAGAGGACCTTCAATTGCTAAGACAATTATTGACTCCATTTGATACATACTAAAAGTTTTCAAAGGGGACCTTCATTTGATAAGACAAATGTTGACTCCATTTGATACACACTAAAAGTTTTCAAAGAGGACCTTCATTTGCTAAGACAAATTTTGACACCACTTGATACTTACTAAAAGTTTTCAAAGTGGACCTTTATTTGCTAAGACAAATGTTGACTCCATTTGATACATATTAAGAGTTTTCAAAGAGGACCTTTATTTGCTACGACAAATGTTGACTCCATTTAATGCATACTAAAAGTTTTCAAAGAGGACTTTTATTTGCTAAGACATACAACCTTGTATATACATACAATTTATTTTAAAGAAGCCAATTGATCTTTTTTGACGTTCTAGAATGAAAAACGCTGTTGAAGCAGTTGAGCTGATCACGAGTCGGTGTAGAAAAATGTGTTTCCGTATGGTTCCACAAGAAGCATGGTCTGAAACATAAACCCAAGAGTCATTGTTCCCCTTGATTAACTAGTTTTGGGTCATTTTGATCAAAACACTTTACTGAAAGTTATTATAAGGAAATATTTAATTCTACAGAGACAATTTGTGAGAACACACAATACGTAACAAGACTGCTCGTATCAGGGCAAAACGCTGAAGATTCTGACAAAATTTTAAATTCTATGAGTTTTTTTCTTCTGAAAATCATACCCCCCCCCCCACGCTGCGCTGCGCATACATCCGGGCTAGAGGTATAACGCTTGTGAATCAATATAACCCCACCTATTGTTCCCGCCATTCAAAATGGGGAGGAAATTTTTATTCGGGTCTGTTTCATTTTTCTTACATGCAAAATCAGGTACGAAAAAAAATGATTGGACTGTGTTGAGTGGTATTTCATATTAAAACCTTGTCAGTGGTGATTTGAACCACATTCAAAAAATCAACACATTTTTCCAAATATTGAGAAAAACCGGTGTGAAATTTTTGATTTTTTGTCCTATTTCGAGTAAATAAAGCAAAATTTTTTTTGATTCTCGTCTTATTTTAATTGGTTAAAAGCTTACAATAGCTTACCTTAAAATGTGAAAATTTAGTTTTACTTGGGTAACATTAGTTTAATTGAGTACTTTAGCGCCTTTTTGGAATCAAAAATTTCAAAAATTCAAAAAACTTCAAAAAATTTGATTTTGATTTTTTTTCCGTTTTCCCAGTAATTTTTCTACAATAATTGATTTTCAACTTGCTTATTTAGTATGGCTATTGTCGAGTATACCTATTTCTTAGTTTTTTTTTTCAATTTCTTTTACCTTACGCCGAAAAAAAATTAATTTAAAAAAGTTTGTTGTATGTTTTTTTACGTGGATGGTCAAAACATTCTGTGCTAGTTGCACAGTACGGCTATCCTTCTTCAAATTATCGCTTGTTACAAATCGTCTCCTTAAGACATATATTACCTCAACATAGAATAAAACTTTTTTCAGCAAAACTTGAAAAGAAATGAACTTTGTAAGAACTCGGAGATAATACTCGAACTAGGGTAGCCGGAAACTGTGCAAGTGGAGCTGATTGTTTCCATACTGTTGAAACCTTATTTTCTTAAAGTAAACACCATCTGTTTCATAAAGCTTCAATTATGGCAAGGAAAAATTCATTCTTTCAGATATTGGCTTTTATCTAATCAAGGTCACTGGCTGCAAATGTTCTTATTAGAGACAGCCTCACAATTTCCCTGTCATAAGGGTTGAAAAATGAAATTGAACAGATCAGAGTTAACTTGAAAGCTCATGAACACTCATAGTTTATTGTTACTTATATAATAGTGTTTTGTACAATTCATTAGTACTATATTTAAGTTCAGCAGTGTTAAGAAAACGCGAAGCAAACGATATAGGTACCCACAAAACTTCTTCAGTCTCCTGCTCCAAACACGCTCCCAAAGCAGAGTGGCTAGAGTCACACTTGACGCGTGTTCTCTTTGCCGGATCGTAGTGAAACAAATCGGTAATTTCGGCAACGAATTCCAGAATTTTCTGAAAAGCCGCCTCTTGAGGTTCATTACAAATAAATTTCCTCTTATTACAAAGTTTACGGGAATCCCGAAATTCACACGTGAGATTATGTAAACCGGGCATGAACTTTTAAAATGATTGAGTGTTCCCATAAAAGCTCGGAGTTGCTTAAGCGTCCTCGGTGCCTTCAAGTTGCGTACTGCTTCAATCTTAGAAAACTTTGGACGAAACTTGAAGAATGTATCTCAAAACACGACCAAACGAGCTTATTCACTACAAACTCGCATTTAGACAATTTCAACGCCAAACCTTCTTCGTTCAGTCTAGAGAGAACTTTATGTACAATTTCAGTATGTTGGGACAATGTTCTTTTTGATACCACTAGAATGTCATCCAAGTAACAAATAGTTCCCGGAATCCCTTGAAGCGTACAATCCATCGCCTTTTGAAATTCTGACATCATATCCGTCAGCCCGTAGAACCCGGTATTGAATCTATACGTTCCTGTTGATTCTCCGCATATGATATTGAAGTTACAATGACTACTAGTCAACTTCGAAAGTTTAAGTCGACTGAACGCATATTTTAAGTCAAGATAGGTAAGCAAACCGAACCCGGAACATCACTTGTTATGATTTGAGCAGCCGAATCAGTTAGTTCTTGGTTATTTGGCATTTGATATTTATTTTTCCAAACTTGTATGTTAAGAGGTTAAGCATGCATGCGAGTTTAATTGACCCATTTTTCTGGCTGTTATCACAATAGGGTTAATAAAATGGTCGGTGGGTCATTTATCCAGTTTTGTGATGTGGCCATTCCTGACCAAAGACTTTAACTCTTCAGAGACACGATCTTGGATTTGTATTGGCACCTTTCGTCCTTTTATTTGTCTGGGTATCAATAGCTCCATGAAGGTAGTATGAACTTGATGAGATTTAGATCTACCCAGATGAGTAAACAACAACGGGAATTTCTTGACAAAATGGGATTTAATCAGTTCTGAGGTTGAGTTTTCCACCACATTTTGTACTGTCTTCATTTGAGGTGGATTGCGTTGAAAAGTATCTATGCCCAGAGATCCTTGAAGGTCCAACCCCTACAAACATCTAGTTTAATTTTTTGAAACTATAAATGTAGCATTGTCATTTTTCCAAACCCCAGAAGAAACCGGTATCGTCAGACTTCCATAGGTTTTGAGAGAATTCCTGTTATGGTCCACATACGAAATATCATCATTCATGTTATGTGCGCTAATGAATCGTGATTTTGGATTTTGTTTTTAGAGCAACACATCCGCCGTCCTTTTATTCAAGAACGACACTGGGCTTCATGTAGCATAGAATAACTTTCCGTATGAACGTAACATTACACTCAAATTACGAAGTGTACCACGGTTAGACTTAAGCAGTTTCAAACTACAAATTTGGACATTATGACGTATACGTCGCGGTGTGATGCTAAGGACCCCATATTCAGGTTCGCTGTCATCCTCTTGATCTAGCACGATAATATCGATTTCCGTTTCGAGGCATCGTTGCACTTCCTCTTCTTCTACGTGATTTACTCTTCGCCTAGAATTACACACTTTTGCAAAATGCCCTTTTTTCTTGCATGTAAGACATTCAACATCACGAGCCGGACAACTTTTCCGATGATCAGGAGAGTACGTATTGCCGCTAAAATAACACGATCGTGATGAATTCTGATCTTTCTTGTCCGATCCGTTTTGTTTGCGGGAAGAAAACTGCCCACCACCCCGATGTGATTGAACTGAGAATGTTGGCTCTTGCTTGACTTTTGGCAAGCTGAATGGAGAAGAAACGTTCATCTTATGGGGTAAGATCTGCTGGAACTCCATTGAAGTAGATGTACCTTTTTCCAACTCCAAAGCTAGTTTCAACGTTCCAGCGGCGTCGGGATTCTTGCGAATTAAAGTACTCTGAACATCCGAGTCACGAATAAGTCCGATAAACAAACCCCTCATCACACTACGTTCCTCTGGTTCTGTCCAATTACAGCACGCCGCCTGAGCCGACAATCTCGAGTGAAATGACAAGAATGATTGATTTGCTTCCATGTACCATGAATTATTGAGTTTAATGCGTTCTATGGCGACATTAACACCCAATTTAAAAGCGTAAACGCAATTTTGAATAAATACTCTAAACGGAAGTTGGTTGAGATCCGCGTGTGGGAAAGCTTGAACCAGTTTCTTTCTGCCCTCATTCCCTAAGGCAAAAACAGTCTCGATCTTGCTCTTGCTTCTGCTTCATGAAAGAACCAATTAATTCCGATACGCGGACCCTTTTTTCTCCTCTCTGTATTAACTTCATCGACTTGACGTCGAGCAGCGGCGTCTCTTCGAAGTCGATCATCAGACTCTTGTTAAGTCTCCGTTTCCGGCCGAGACTCCAGTCTGGGTGGGGCTCAACCACAATATCCGAGACACTGAAATTGTCTTTTATACCTAGCGCTAGACTGAATTGACCGAACCAGCTATCCCAACCGTAAGGTGGAGAAAGAGAGAGCTTCGTCCAAAATAGAGGTAATCCAGCGACGTCCGTCCTGTCATCCGAAACAGGAACTGCTGGCTGCGCAATGACATTTACCGAACTCTGGGACTAACAAAGCTCGGTAAAATTGAATAGTTGAATTAAGTACGGATAAGTATAGGCATACTTTTGTAGGATCTTTTTTACCCAGATTAAAACTATCACAAACAAGAGGTTTTAACAATTTAAGTTTAAATAGTTTGTTAGCTAGCGTAACAAGAAAGAGTAGGTCTGTATCTTAACACAGATGAACAGACAGATGATATCGAACTTTAGCACCATGCGTGTTAGTTGAGTAGGACAGGTGGGTGGCCTTGACACCACTGCAAGGACTGCAAACAATAATGCAACGTATATACATGCGATGTTGTATGCGTGGCATGACAGTAGCAAATTTCTCGTAGCGGTAGTAAATTTGATTGCTTCCTGAATAATTGATGCTGTCAAAAACTAGCCAATGGCACTTAGCGAGATTCATTGAAAAATCATATTTAGCTCAGTCTAAGGCGAGCACCAGGTTTTTCACAAGTTACATGCATTAAAGTTTTGCTTTAACTTCCGTCAAAAAGTTTGTTTGAATGGATTTCCGCTAAGTTCCTAAAAATGATAGCAGACATATTAAAAAGGCACAAAGCCGGTACATTTTTTGGAAAATTTTCTTAAGTTTTATAGAGATGAGGCCATATCGATACAATACTGTACACGTCAATACTTACGTCCTTCCTGAAAAATCAGTCTTATCTCCTGAAAGGGGTGACAATTTCCATCTTCATCAATTGCGAAATCAGATCTATATCAGTCAGCATTTTAACCTTTGCATCAAAAGATCCAGTTTGGCCCGGATTCTTGAATCCTTTGAATAGCAATTGTACTCTTTGAACTTTTTTTGGCTCTCAGAAGAAATGAACGTCAAAAACTCAGCAAGATTACAATCAGATCCTTGCAATAAAATTGGATCCCGTAGAAGCACTCCCATTTCCCATTTCTCGGCTGGTTTTTTGCCGATTTCGTACTCAAAACGGAACACGGAATTTGCTTTCGGGATCTTTGTAATAGTCAACATACCTTCTTATTGCATCATCTGGGGTTTAACTACCTCGCCTGTTGAACTTCTGAAATCGAGCGATTTTTTACTGAGTGAAAACTTTTTCAACCATTTACCTTTCATATAAAGCGCGTTTACAAGAATAGCAAGGTCATCGCTCCTCGCATCTTTAATAACATTTTCAATCAAACCGTTCGTTTGTTTAATTATCCAGTCGTTAATTATTTTCTCACCAGCCTCAGTTCCCAAAGAAACACTTCGACCCATGGCTGAAAAACCGTCGTTCAAATTTTTCTCGAAACTTTTGTTCAGCGTGATTACATTATGAACAAATACGCCATTTGCAAACTTCAGCTCAAATTTTGGATCAGACTCCAGTTGGCGAGTTTTTCCACCAAAGCTTCTGATTTCTCTCCGTCATCGCCAAGTAGTTTTATGAGCTCGTCCAAAGTTTTGCCGCTTGCGCCTAATTTGGCCATCAAAAGACGCACAAATAAACCGATTGGCGACGCTCCCCCATTTTTACCTTTTGGTAAACTCGCAATCTATTGGACGGCAAATTGGTGAGAAAAATTAATTAGTTTCGTTAGACTCCATTTGGGCCATACACTCCGCGATTCATTTTGCTTTTCTTTGAATCGATTTTTCAACAAAACTGAAGTACCCAAAAAATACTGTGAAAAAGTACACCTAAATGTTTCGACCAGTAGCGGATTTGAGAGTGGGGTGAATGACGAGGAAAGCCAACTTCTCAGGAATTCGATCTCTTGACCACCCAAAAGATCCCATTGGGCCTATTTTACAACATCCAGTTTTGGCATACCATCCTTATATTTTTTCTTAAGGCACCTATCGTGCCAAGGCACATTCACTTTGAGGGATATTACCCATATGTACCGACAAGTACACACGTTTTACTTGTATTTTTTTTTGTTTAAAATGGTACCATTAAATCAGCGGAGTACTTTGCACTGACTTCATGTTAACACTTCTTTGCGGGACTGGTTGTTAGATCCACGGGTAAAAATTGAGTCTTCTTCATATTCAATGGCTTAACATCGAAATGTGCTTCGCATTTTATGTGCTTTAAAACATAACACAAAAAACATTAATATGCAATTAAAAAAGTATCGGGCGACCAAACCTAAAACTATGAAAAATTCTCACTTATTAACTCATTTTCAGTTTTGAAAGAAAAAAAACGCTGAACAACTGCAAATTTTGTGGACTCAAATTCCAATATTGACTCAAGTTTTCTCCCAAACATGTTGAAAATGAGTTTTCCCCATGTCAACATGGAAAGAAGTCAGTTAGTTTAACAGTTTGAAATTAGTTCGCAATAACAAATTAAAAATATCGAAACTAAAGTTTTCATTAATTTGCTCGCCACGTATAAATAATCAAACGGTAGAACAAATGGAAAAACGGAAGCTCGGTCTAACAATGATAGTCATTCAATAACATAGACAAATACAACCAGTAGTCAGTGAGTTAGTAGACCCAGACGTTTGAGTTATTATTATTATTTGAGTTAAACTAATGGCCAGAAGACTGAGCAGAAGATAAATCTCAAAAAGACAACAAAAGTAATTTAGTTAGTTTAAGCTTAGTTTTTTTTTTTCCACTTAGTAGAAAAAAACGGCATAAGCATTTAAGAAAAACACATTAAGAACAAGAAGAAAGCACCATGAAAGAAAAACAAACCCAATTGACTCCCTAATCACAAACAATCACTTGAAATTGTCGACTTGAAACCAAGCTACTTGGACTAACTTACACCAAAAAACTGAATTATTTTTTTATCCCGGGTCGAGGTGCCAGCCTCTTGCACAGCTTTTGAAAGTCGTACCATACCCGGATCCAGATCTAAATTGCATAATAGGGCCAAAAACTTAAGTCAGGGAAACCTGGACGTAAAGTCCCGAAGTTTGCGCCGTGGGTCGTGAAAGTTTGGACATAACTTCGCGAAAATCGGAACATACGTTTTCCAGATTTTCGCAACTTTAACTCTAGTCTTTAGCGACTATATTTTCAGTCTCTTGCAAAGGTCGCGCTGCTGTTGCACGTCGGGTCGCGCCGGTCGCTCCATTTCTTGAGTCGCTCAGTCTCCGCTTTGATCGCAAAAGTCTCGACAGATCTTTTTGATCTCAAAGGCCTAAAAATGACAAAGTATGATCGCAATTGGGACAATTCTTAGCAGGATAGTTTTGCTCGCGAAAGTTTGCAGTTGGATGAGTTTGGTCGCTTTCTCCACTTTGGTCGGGGGTTGCGTCGTTCCTGAGTTGCACCGTCTCTAATTGTGTTGAGAAATTCGAGACTGAATTTTTGGTTGTTTGGTCGCGAAAGCTTGGAAATGATAAACTTTGGCCGTGAAAGCCTGGAGCCTGGGCAGACCAAAATTGGGACTCAAAAATTTGGTCGTACCACCTTTGTCTTGGTTGCAAAAGTGGCGACGGATCTGTTTGATCGCGAAATATCTGTTTGAACGCCAAGTTTCGTTGGCAAAAGTCTGGACATGCCAATATTTGGTACGAAAAATCTTGCACTTGTCAAATTTTGTCGTGAAAGTCGTGAAAGGGAAAAAATTTTGTCGTGAAAGGGAAAAAATGCAGACCTCGACACGGGAAGCTCCGTCTGTGTCAATCATTTTTTGGTTCAAATTATTGAAAAAAGTTCAAAACCAAACAATAAAAATTGAGGACTAAATTAAGATTCCCGTAAGCCGATGAAAAGTAGCATGTCAATATTGTTCCAATTTCGATTTTAGAAAAATATTACTGATGACCTAGTTATTTTTTTTTATTTTTGAAAGAGACAGTTTTACATGAAAAACTTCGAATTTCATACTGTACTGGAAAAAACGATAAAAAATTAACCTCACAAGTTTTATTCTACAACTTTTTTATAGCTGTTTTTTATTTTAGTTTAACTATAATTATAGTTTTCTTGCTTTTTTGCTCTCGCTAGTAAAAAACAACAAAAAAATCGATCAACAAAAATTTAAAATTAAAAAATGAAAAATTTCAAACTTTTTTTTACAAATTTCTTTTGATTTGATTTTTTTTTCAAATCATTGAATCGGAAAATTTGACGCTACTTTCACAGTTTTCAAGTAAACGTTTTTTATATTCAAAACAACCGCGGCAATCAAAATAATAGTTTACAGCTGAACACTTGTGAAACCAATGAAAGATATCGACTGTCTGAGCACAAATGTAAAAAGATATTGATGTTGCGATCAATCAAAACAAGTGTGAGGTTATGAAGCTCGCCGTTTAATCAGTTTATAGTCTACTTCATGCTTTTATATTTTTAACAATTATCTTGAAAGCGTGAGCGTCAATTACTTATGCGTGGCGAATAGTTCATCAATCAAGATCATTTCAAATTGATTTGAGGCAGGTGATTGTTTATAATAGTTCTCCTACAAATCAAAACTATAGCAATCGTCATTCTGCGACCAAGGTTTTCAATTCCGGATAGCGTTGTTTGGTGGGGAAAAATAAACAGATTAAATTTGGGCGCAGTATTCTACACCTGGCTGTGATTTTCAGAATTTGGTTGCGATATGTTCTGTGAATTACTCACCACCCGCACCGAGCGCTCATGGATCATAATCGATTGATTTGTCATAAATGGTCAGTATCTATAAAATTACAAAATAATTGATTATGATCCCTTAAAATTAGATTTTAATCCTAAGTATTTTATAACAATATAATCCATTATAATCCATTAAACCCCCCCCCCCCCCACCGTAAACTTTAGCACCCTCTTCCCAGGTTACTTTATCCCCCCCCCCAAGCTTACTTTATCCTCCTCCCTCCCCCCCCCGTTTAAATCGTTTAAATCCCCCACCCCTGCTCCTCCCTGACAGTTTTCCGCAACCGCCATTCGCCCCCCCCCCTTATTGTTGAACACGGGTGGGGGTGGGGGGATGTATTTATTGGTAGACTTTGGGAGAGGGGGTTAATAATTAACAACCCCCAAATTGCCGCCCGCCCTCTTTATTTGGGGAGCTAAAAAACTTGAGGGGCTGACGTTGAGATATGACATTTATTGAAAGACATGGCATACATTTAGCAAAATTCCTGCAAAAATTGCTAAATTTCTGCTAAAAAAACGAAATTAGTCGAAAAATAAAATAAACTATAATCGATTAAAATGGATTATCTTTGGAAAAATTACCGATTTCAGTGCCAAAATTTATTGGAGTATAATCGATTATAATGGATTATAATGGACTATTTTTTTCAAGATTAGTCAATTATAATGGCAATATATTCAATTTCGAAGTCTGAATTTTACATATTTAATTGATTATAATGGATTTTTTTTCGCTCGGAAATCCATTATAAACAATTAGAACCCATGGGCGCTCGGTGCCGGCAAAGTCTGGAAACTAGTGGCAAACTTTTACCATAGAGATTTGTGACAGTATGAAAAATGTTGCGGACCCCTAGCAAGAACAGTAGAGTGCTACATGTAATCTAAAACAAAAGATCTAGGCAGTAATTGCTCAAATTAGTAACCACACTAAAATATATAGCAAATAAAAGGTAGCGCCGTCCCGTTTTAGAAAGCGTTGCTCACAACGTTCTCGTTTAATTCTTGGTCAATCACTCGGTTCGCAGACCTTTTTCTTGGGTTGTACTTGTTGCGGACGTTTGTTTTTTCAGTTTTTTTTTTAAGTACACAGTCTTGAACAAAATAATCAGGAAAAACAAACACTTGGACTAGTTAACATGAACAAAAAACCACGAACCCGACGAGAGATCCTAAATGGTTTAGAATCAATGGTATGGAATCAAATTGTTTGAAACCAATATTTGTCTTTTAGCTGGAAACATTCAAGCAACAAAAACAAGGAAACAAAAAATATATTAAAAAATCATGACAGGTTTATAGCTGCGACCAGCATTGAAAATGGGAGGAAGTTTGTATTCGGGTGTATTTTAGTTTTTTCTCTTTTTTTTTGTTTTCCACGCAAAAACTTGTACAACTATTTTTCAGAATGATCCGAGTGATATATCATAATAAAGCTCTTTCAGTCATGATTCGAACATAATAAAATTAAAACAAAAATTGTCCCAGTGTCGAGAAAAACTGGCTTAAAATTTTTGAGAGTTCCTCTAATTTCGAGCGAGTAACTCGATCGAGTAATCTTCTTTAAATAAAACTTGATGAAAGTTGGCAAATTAAACCAACAATTTTTGAAAACTAGTGGTGGAAGCTTTATTTAGCGCTTCCTTGATAAAAAAGTTTTCAAAAAATTTAAACATTTTGTGCAAAAAAAAAATTTTTTATGTTCTTTTTTTTGTTGAAAATATTGCTGTCAATTTTGCCCAGGTCGCTTATTATAAACGTGTGATATATTTCTCTTATCACACCACCCACAAAAAACGACACTAAATTGAATGAAGAATAGTAAGAAAAATTTCATTTTTTTTAAACATGGTCGGAACAATCTGTCCTACATTCACAACAACCGGCTATCCTGGTTTTTGAATATGTAATCACCATCGCAAATCATAACTATATATCATAACTATATACAATAAAACAAACCGAAGTTTCTATTTGAATATTCGTTTCAGATAAACAAAGGAATTAATTTACCAATTGGTACCATAAACAAATAATTTAAAGTTAGAAATACATTAGAAACCATAAAACCAAGAGTATAGATTAATCAAAAACAACAAATTGCAAATCTATTTATTGTCAATAGGTGACAATGAGCCTGTATTTTTAATAAGATATAAATTTTTACTTAGATGGCAGCTTTTGCAATATAAATAATTATCAATAGCTCTACACAATTGCTAACTATCCAGCGACAAAATTTACAACGATTTTCTGCACAAAAAAAAACATTTTCGAGCCTTTTTTTCTTGGCAAGTGGAGATTTTCCAGCTGAGCAGTTGATTATTTAGACCATTGCGTGAATAATTTACTCGCTGTGAACTCGTTTTGTTGACAATAAGCATGTTCGTGACAGACCCAACTCCTTGTGCACAGAACATAGCAGATGCCTTGAAGTCATACAAGGTCAAAGCGTCAGAGGTCAAACTGGTGGCACAAGATGACGTCAGCACCATTCTGTTCAGCTGGTACTCCTCCACTGATGACGCCACTTACATTGGCTGTTATCTGCTGAGGGTGAAGACGAAGAATAAACAAGGCATCCCAAGGACACAGACTATGCGGGATACAATGGCTACAGGTAATTAGATATGACTAATTATCAAAGCAGTAGCTAATTTAGTGTAGGATGTTGGTTTTATTCAAACCGATAGCTGACTTTGACATACAACCCAGCATTGTTTGTTCTAGGCGCCATCAAACTGCACCAAAATAGTAAACTGTCACTTTTGTTTAAAAAATCATTCTGCATTGACCGGGTCGAAGCATAAAAAATTGAAGCATGTTTTCCAAAATACTTTTCTGATTTTTTATTCAAAAATTTCAGCTCATTGGAAAACTTCCTTATCAGAATTTCCTTATGCCTTAAGTAACAGTCACTCGAGGAAAATTGCTTGCCCTAACTAAATCATAAGTTTCAAAGGTTCCCTTTAAATCATAAGTTTCAAAAGGCACTCGCGTTATAAAATAGAAAATTTTATGATTTTGAAAAAGCATTCCAAATGAAGAACATAATTTTTTTGCTACGACACTTTCCTGAAGCGAAAGCAATGACGATTATGCATAGCCACATTAATTTCAGTTTTCATTTTTGGTTTTTTACGTGGTCTAACTTGGCCGAATCATATATCTGTTGGGTTGAACTTGCTTGAAATGTAACCAATTTTGATCGAAATGATTAGGCTGAATGTTGCTTAGTCGATGTTGGTCAAAAACAAGTATGGCTTGGCCTAACTTTGTCAGAACGAAGCAATTTTGAATGCAGGTTCGAACTTAGTCAAAACATATATTGATTGGCCAAGCTTGATCTAAAAATAGCGGTTTTTGGTCCGGGTTGACAACCCTACAAAAATTTCCCCTACTTTAGAACTTCTTATTAGATTTGTAGGAAATTTCCGCTATCTTACAAATTTCTTATGAGAAAATTTCTGAGATAGCAACTTTTCCCCAAAAAACAAAAAAGCGCCAAGTGTGTTTTTTCAGACGCAATAACAGATCAAAATCAATTTTTGGAAAGTTTTAGTTTTCTAGTGAGTTTTAAGCATGTAAATTTTTTAAGAGAGTGGTTATCATGTATGAATTTTGGGGAAAAAAATCCGAAAAATAAAATTTACTTTGTTTTTGATGAATCTCCTAGCTATAGGTAATTGGCGATTCAAAATAGGTTTAGAGACAATAAAATATCAATTTTGACTAACTATGTCACATAGTTGAGGACGTTCTGTAAGTCAAATTCAGGCATATATCGACAAAGTTTCTAGTTGTCAGCAAAAAATTAACCCTATAAAGTTATTGGATTTTTCAGTAAACTTATATGACTAAATAGTCGTTTGGCCTAAGAGTTTCCGTTATTGTACTCTGAGACAGTAGAGAACTTTTAAGCTAGTTTTTTGAAGATTTTTAACATAAACCTGCAAAAAAAACTTGAAAAAGTTCCTATCCTACAGTTTTCTTATAAGAAAAGGTCCCTATCTGGTAAAATTTTTGAACCTAATTTTGTATGAAGTTGTAAGATTCTATGAAGAAAGTTCTAAGTTAGCGGGGGTCTAAGTTTTCAAACTGAAATTTCCTTGATCGAACTGAATTATGCATGGTCGAACATGGTCGAAAAAAAATTAGGTGGATTGAATTTTATCGAAACAAAAAGGTTTTCGGCCACGCAGGTCAAAATCTCGGCCTTATTGGTTGGGTAGTTTGAAACATAAATCAAAAAAGGAAGTCTGGACCCGGCCAGCGAGCACTATGAAGTCGGTTTCTAGTTTGAGTACATTTGTAAATGGCAACGTTGGCGTCTACAATGTACTTTTGTACAGGGGTTTCTTAAAAAAAATCTATAAACGCAAAGTTTGACAAAACTGCTCGTATCAGGGCGAATCCCTGAATGCTCTGATTGCTTTTTAAAGTATATGGAATTGTAATCGTTTTAAGAACATGGGTGACATTGAAAGTTTTTCAAATTTTTTTTGAAAATCAATCCTCTACAAACTATTCAAAGTACACAGTGATATATTTTTGAACATATTTTTTGATGAATGAACCAAATAACTGGCCTCAATTCAATTTGGAAAAATTTTAAAGAGCGATTAAAACTCCACTAACGCGTTTTAAGCACGAAAAATGTTGCGCGTTAATAAACCCAAATGACCAAAAATGACAATCTTTAAGCCCCCATAACTTTACAAAAAATCTTCACAGGTGAAATATCTTTTCAAACTTAAGCTCAGGATAACAATACTTTTTGAATGATATAAAAAATTCCCGTCAAAAATGTCCAGTTAAAAAGCCAAAAAAAATCCACCCCGAGCACAAATATTCCGTTATTTTTGTTACGAAGGCCGGAACAATAACTTTAAGTGAGAAGATGCTATGATTCGATACAATTTTTGAAATTACTAAAGTCAGTTTTTAAAACTTAGATGACGTCCCTCATTTCCTCATGGCAAGAAATAATTTTAAAAGTTTGTAAGGTAAGAAATTAATTTTTGTGTATTGTTTTTATCGACATAAAGGTGGTAGAACTTTTTGTGATATTTACTCAACAACAAAACCAGTTCATCTGGCTGTCGTTTTTTGAAAGCATGTTGAGACAGTAGGCAAAAACAGGTGCGTTAAGTTTTATGTGTGCCAACTGTCTTGCTAGTAATTGACCTTCTGTTTGGTCCCCTCCCTTGAAAAAACCTGATAATTTCAATCGGAATATCATGGAAAAATCATTTCCGTTTTTTTAATCGATTTATCGGTGTAAAATGGTATTCAATCTGGTACAACTACTTATCTGAAACAAATTGAAAAAAAAGTAGAAAAAATGTAAGCCACTTTATTAAGAAAAATAAATATCTATTGTTCTAAAGATTGTGTTTCTTATTGCTTTGAAACGCTCAAAGTGGAAAATTTTTATTTTTTAAAATAGTTTGATTTACATTTTTGTGTGATAAGCTTTAAAAAATGTATTTTTTTTTGCAATTGACAATTGAAACACAAAAGAACTAGATTGAGAGACTATTTCTTCAGTTTAGTATTGACTAACTGTTTCTTATGATAAAAATTTTGAATAGCTCTCTATTATGATATCACAGCTCGGACTCAATTTTGTTTTTTTTTAATATCGAAGCAGGTTTCTTTCTACTGAATATCTTTTTTTGTTGAGGTCATTTTTTTGCTTTCTGATTACAGTCAACCAAGTTCGAAAGCATCATAATCAATCATAAAAAAAAGATTTAACAAATATTTCCATTACAAAAATAGCCTAGTCTAGCATTTTTTTATCGATAGAGTTAAAAAACTTAATAGTTATCTACTGTTTTTATATCGAAAAGCTGTTGACGAATTTAGGACCTTATAAATTTCAGTTTGCAGCTGTCCAATAAACTGGAAAAATTACAGCTTATTCTAGTCATGCTGAGTTCATATTGACGTGGATGGCTGGAAGTTTTGTAATTGAGAGAAAGAGTACATAAAAAACGTTCGTTAAAATTTTTTGTAATTGGTTACTTTCTCAGCAATTTTCTCAATTGATAAGTACCAAATATTCTGGAGTTTGACAGAATAAAGACCATGGGCATGTAGGCTTTTGCAGTGCATTGACATCACTTAAATTCAATTTCAAACTAAAAAGAATGTTCACACCGAAAAGCCTTTTTTGACATTGCAGGATACATGGTAAGTCTAAGAGTTCAAGTTGAGGTCTGCAACTTTTGTCCAAACATTAGAAAAGAGTAAAAATAGAAAACGAGTATTGAAAAAGAGAAATAAAAAAGAATAGGAGCAGATTTTTTTTGCTTACGTTCTGATAAATTTTCGTTGTTTCGACCACTGAAAATGGCGAGGAGCTTAAACTTCGCATGTGTTTATTTTTTGTTTTCTTTTGTTCTTACATTTTGTCTCGCGTTTTTTTTTTCTATTTTGATCTTAAGCAAAATCAGGCGTCAAAATAATCATCAGAGTAGATCGAGTGATGAATCATATTGAAGCTTGTACAGTCCTGATTCAAACAAGGGCTGAAAATTTTCAACCTTCGAAGATATTTTTTAGTGGGATAAAAAATTTTGGATAAAATTTTTTTGAAGGCATGCGTTTGTTTTTTCCCAGTTTTGTAATTGCAGTTGAACTATGTCAACTTTCATAGTAATTTCACGTAAAATCCCTTAGAATTATTTGAATTTTACGTCCGTTGGTCTGAAAAGATTTAGCATTACTTCTGATGCTAAAGACTTGTCACAAACATATGTCTTTTTTTAAAAATTTCGTCGTAATTGATCCATTGAACGGAGCAAAGCGCTTTCATTGCAGTTCTTTGACTTTTACGTCCGTTGTTCTGAAAAGATTTAGCATTACTTCTGATGCTAAAGACTTGTCACAAACATATGTATTTTTTTAAAATTTCGTCGTAATTGATCCATTGAACGGAGCAAAGCACTTTCATTGCAGTTATTTGACTTTTACGTCCGTTGTTCTGAAAAGATTTAGCATTACTTCTGATGCTAAAGACTTGTCACAAATATATGTATTTTTTAAAAATTTCGTCGTAATTGATCCATTGAACGGAGCAAAGCGCTTTCATTGCAGTTCTTTGACTTTTACGTCCGTTGTTCTGAAAAGATTTAGCATTACTTCTGATGCTAAAGACTTGTCACAAACATATGTATTTTTTTAAAATTTCGTCGTAATTGATCCATTGAACGGAGCAAAGCACTTTCATTGCAGTTATTTGACTTTTACGTCCGTTGTTCTGAAAAGATTTAGCATTACTTCTGATGCTAAAGACTTGTCACAAACATATGTATTTTTTAAAAATTTCGTCGTAATTGATCCATTGAACGGAGCAAAGCACTTTCATTGCAGTTATTTGACTTTTACGTCGGTTGTTCTGAAAAGATTTAGCATTACTTCTGATGCTAAAGACTTGTCACAAACATATGTATTTTGTAAAAATTTCGTCGTAATTGATCCATTGAACGGAGCAAAGCACTTTCATTGCAGTTTCAGTGCAAACAATGATAGCGGGTTACTGTGCAGATAGCACAAGAGCTTCCGATCATAGTCTCAAAAATACAAAAAATTTTTTCCCTAGAACTTAGGCTTATTAGAAAGTCATAATAAAATAGGTTCATTGGAAAACAGTATTTGTAAAATCAAGAATAGAAAAACGAAAAAAAAACTTTTGTTTTGCAAAATTTTTTGAATTTTGACAAAGAAATTTTGAAAGTTTTTGATTGCCAAAATGGCACAAAAAAACTCAAAAAATTAACTTTACTCGAGCAAAACTAAGTTTTCAGGGCTTAAATTAAGCGTAAATAAGCTATTTTAAGCCTGCTCGCTCACCTTATTCGCTCGAAGAAAGACAAAAATCAAAAACTTTTTCAAAGTTTATTAATGTCGTTAAAATCACGAGGGTTTTTATATGATATATCAATCGACACTTTCCGACGATTATTTGTGGTACCTGATTTTGCGTGGAAAACCAAAAAAACTATAACACACGCGAAAACAAAGTTTTTCCCCATTTTGAATGGTTGGAGCAATAATCTTGTGATATTCATGTGTTTCACTAGAAAATTAACGCATATGAGCAATGCTCATGTGAAAACACGTTAACACTTTTGAGAATGAAGTGTCTGTTCTGTAGCGGGTTCCTCTGGCCCAGCTGGGTGTGCCGGCGGCAATCCGGGCGGAGGTGTCGTGGTGCTGTGTCAGCTGCCGGGGTGTCTGGACATTGTGCACATGTCTGTGGATGGGAGACAGCTGCAACTGCTCTCTCTCGTCTACAGCAGACAAATCGCAGGAGAGACTGTCTACTTCGTCGACCTCATTGACGTAACTTTGTTTTAAAGCATTTTGGGTATTTTTGTATTGTGGAACGATGCTAAAAAGGCTATCCGTCTCTCAAACCAGAGGTTGGTGGTTCGAGGCCCACAGTGACCCGTGCTCGTTGGTTGCGTGCGATGCACCACATCCCAGCCCAGAATCATAACCAGAAAAGTTTGCACATAGGTCTCGAGGAGCTAACAGGGGTTCTTCTTTAATGAGTTGAACAGCTCGTATATTGGTCCTTTCACTTAAGGATAAAACCACTACCGTATTTCTTGGTGTTTTATGACAACTCTGCCAAATTCTGAGTGTCTTTGAACTCCCGAGTCGAGATTTTTCACCTAATTTGAAGCAAGATGAGCGGTTTGAGCGGTTTTTGAACGGTTTTATCTAAAAAAATCCGCTCAAAAACCGCGCAAGATTTGAACGGAAATAGAAAAGATATGGAAATTGTATGATAACCATTTTTTTTCCAAAACAAAATAAACGTAGTTATTTTTCATCACCAGATTGTTGTATTTGGTTCAAATAGCCTGAGAAACTAGATTGAATCTTTTTTCAATGGTTTTTTGAAATTGTATGAAATTTTTATGATTAGCATTTTTCCATACATTTGATGCAGGCAATTGTATGATAAGCTTTTTCGGTGTGGGGAAATTTAAAATAAGCATTTGCGGTTTATGGATGTCAACCGGGGGCCCCTTTACCTTTCCAGGCTTTTTGATGGTTTGAATCAGTTTTTTTTCATAAGACCGCTCAAAAACCGCTTAAAAACAGCTCAAATTTTGCTTGAAAAACCGTTCAAAAACCACCGCAAGAAATGAGCGGTTTTTGAGCGGTTTTTAAGCAAGATTTGAGCGGTTTGAGCAATTTTTCCAAAAAACCGCCCGGACCGCTCAAACCGCTCAAAACTTGCTGGAAAACCACTCAAACCGCTCATCCAAAGAGAATTGATCCAAAGAGAATTGTTGTGGCTAGAAATTTGGTTTTTTTTTTTTTTTTTTCAATTCTGTTTTCCAAAAATTGTGAAATTATTCTTAAGAAACCCTAATCTTAACCTAAACTTAACTTCAAGCTACCCCGAGTCATTTTCGGAGAAGAAGAACTGTGTGGCTCCGATCTTCGAGATCTCAGTTTTACTCGTCGTAAGCTAACAATTTGTGACGATTCAAACTGAGCAAAAAACCTGGTTTTAAAACCTCGTTTTTGATAAGCAAGGTGTTTTAAATTGAGCAAAAGCACTCTTAATTACTTTAAGTTTGATTAAAAACAAGTTTTAACATTATTCTGAACATCTTGCCTTTTATGAAAAAATTGTTATCATACAATTTTCATATATGCAAATTGTATGATAAATATTTTTTAGCTTCAAATTAAATTTTCGTTTTTGATGAGCAATGTCCTTTAAATTGAGCAAAAGCACTCTTAAACAATTCAAATTTGTTTATAAACAAGTTTGAACAATTTCTAAAAAATCTTGCCTTTCATGAAAAAATGGTTATCATACAATTTTCATATATGGAAATTGTATGATAACCATTTTTTTTTCAAAAAAAACATAAACGTAGTTATTTTTCATCACCAGACTGTTGTATTTGCTTCAAATAGCCGGAGAAACTAGATTGAATCTTTTTTCAATGGTTTTTTGAAATTGTATGAAAATTGTATGATTAGCATTTTTCCATACATTTGATGCAGGCAATTGTATGATAAGCTTTTTCGGTGTGGGGAAATTTAAAATAAGCATTTTCGATTTATGGATGTCAACCCGGGGTCACATTACTTTTCCAGGCCTTTTTGTTGATTTTAATCGGTTTTCAATAAAAGACCGCTCGAAAACCGCTCAAAAACCGCTCAAATCTTGCTTGAAAAACCGTTCAAAAATCACCGCAAGAAATGAGCGGTTTTTGAGCGGTTTTCTAAGCAAGATTTGAGCGGTTTGAGCGGTTTTTCCAAAAGAAACGCCCAAACCGCCCAAACTTCTCAAACCGCTCAAATCTTGCTGAAAAACCGCTCAAACCGCTCATATCTTGAGCGGTTTTTGAGCGGGATCTCGACCCGGGCTGTTCAATTTGCAGCAGCTTACGATTTTTCGAAGGAGAAAGAATGCGTTCAGGTTTAATTGCAAAACTCAGATTCCACATTTTAGATTTAGTTTTTGCTATTCAGTAACAATTTTACCCGACTGCTCGTTCCGAAATGGATTATTTTGGCCGACGATGATGATGAAATACCCAATAAACTCTAATCGCGAGTTAGTGACGAAAACTTCCGTTTTGGGTTTCTACTATTTGCAGACATGCAAGAATAATATGCAGGCGCATGTGTGGCATTTTCAAGTCAAAGTGAGGGGCGATTGATGTGCCCTCTTTAAATGAACTAATGATTATGCGTTTGTTTGTGCAAATAGCGACTGAAGGTGCTGGACGGAAACCACTCTGAGAGGAGGTTCTCCGTCAACCTCAACAGTGGAAACAGTAGTGCCTCGTCATCTGCCACTTCCTCACTTGTCAAAAGTCAGTCACAACTGGAACAGTCTTTTTAAATTATTCCGCCCAGTTTCGCAAATATCAAATAAAAATGGAAATGATATATCTTGAATTTGATTGGCTGAAACTAAATGCATTGCAAAATTATAATTGAACGTTTCGTACATCGGTAAACGATGGGCTGTTATTAATTTGGGTGTGAATAGTAAAAAAAACGCAAACTGCAATTTTTATTGTCGGCTGTAAAAGAGATAGATAGCAATTTAAAGACCTTCGTATGTATTCCTCGACTTTTCTGTGTTAAGTTGGATTTAAAATGAATGGCGGATAAATAATTTGGAGATAAATAAATTTTCCAGCAAGGTTCAAACTCAAAAAATGAACAACGATAGCCAGTTATTGTGCTTTTTTTTTCAAATTGGTATCGTTTTTTTCTGCATGTTGTGATAAAACATCTGAACAAAAAAAATAAAAGTTAGGCATATTTGAGATTGATACTAAAATAGGTCAATTGGAAAAACAGTTTTATAGAAAAATGACTGAAAAAAAAACAAAAAAAAACTTTTTCAATTTTTTTTATAAGTTTTAATTTTTTTGATTCCCAAAGTTGCGCTAGAAAACTCTTAAAACTACCTTTACTTGAGTAAAACTACGTTTTCGCGGCTTAAATTAAGCTTAAATGAGTAATTGTAAGCCTACACGGTCACCTTATTCGCTCCAAATTAGACCACAAATCAAAAATTTCAAACCGGTTTTTCTCGACACTGTGAAAAAAATTTAATTTCGTTTGAATCACGACTAAAAGGGTCGAATGATATATCACTCGACCCATTCCGATGATTATTTGTGGTACCTGATTTTTTTTGACCAAGGGTTGAGCTTTTTTTTCAATGATTTCATCTTTTTTCGGCCACTCAAAAGAGTTTTCTGAGTTTTCCTGCTTTTTAAAAAATCTAAAAACCAAGAAATAAGACAAAATTGAGCAACAGACTTTTTTAAGGAAAAATCTGGTAACTTAATAAAAAAAAATTGTGTTTTTGGTTCTTGCTTTCCCCTCAAACTTATCGTCAATGGAGTCTAAAATAGCATTAAGGACGGGACTCTTCAAATTTTCAGGGCGAGGGTTTAGTTTTTTATTTACGATTTCGTTAAAACGCAAATCAGCTATTTATCAAATAAAAAAAAAGTGGTCGTCGTCTAAGCATTTCCATTTTTTTCCATTCCAGACATTCCAGAGTTATTTTAATGAACGCAGCTCTTTTTTTGCGTCTAGATTTTTCACGTGGTATGCTAAATCACATCCAGTTTGGCTAGAAACAGCCATCTTATTTTCCACAATTTGGTTTCATTTAATTTTTTCATGTAATTATTGCTGCATATACCTTAAAAGGCAGTCGGATCATTCAGCGCTTCACCCTGATACGAGCAGTCTGGTTAACTTAATGCGCAATTCTCGAAATTCAGCTTAAAATTCCTTGTTTGTCAATATTTCTTTCATTACGAGGCCAAACTGTGCATTTTGCGATTTGTAAGCGGATTCCACAACAGGAAAAAACCAAATTTGTCTCGGAATCCCCATCAATGCTATTTTTCTTTGATCTTAGCTGCTGTTTTGGATTCCACAGACAAATAGCTAAAACATTGTGTAGCTCAAAATCGCTCCAAAAACAGATAACTTTGCGGAATCCGCAACAAAATGTTTGGAATCCGGAATCAGTTTGTGAAATTCATGAACAAATACTATTATATGTGCTTAGTAGACTTAAGCTGGCGCGCAATTCGCAACTGTAAGTGGAACCCGCAAATTGTAAGCGGAATCAGCATAAATTTGCGGAATCCACTTACATTTGCGGAATCCGCTTACATTTGCGGAATCCGGAACAACTACCTATATTTGCTCGTTGCGGAATCCGCAACCAAATGAATGTGCCTACAAAATTTACGTTACAGCTATTTGTCCGCGGAATCCACTGAATTTTTGTATGGGGAATCCACTTACATTTTGGAACATGTTTAAAGACTTGTTTCTGGAATCCAGGAACCTACAGACACAAAATTGTGCGCCTATCTAGTGCACAGTTTGACCTCGTAATGTTAATCAAACACAATTCGAGACCAGTTTTGGACATTCAGAACATTAAGAGCTTTGTCCTGATACAAGCAGACTTGTTGGCATTAAAAAATTCTGATTAACTGAATCAATTATTTTTTTATTTAGTTCTGAAAACTGTTTTAAAACATTTTTTAAATGTGATGTTCACCTTTAAGAATATTGGCTCTGCATGCATTTGGGCATTGTTTCAAAGGGGAAGCATAATCTAGTCGTTATGTCCGCTGTGAGATTTTGGTGATTAGTTTGATAAGATTAGCAGAAACTTTCAAAAGCGAAGACAATACCAAAAGCAGCTATTAAAACAAAATATTGTTGTGGTAGAAAGCAAAACTTAGCTTACACTTTATAAATGGAATTCAAATATTGCAAGAATCCCACGAAAAAAGCAAGAATATAGTTTTTTCTTGCAAAAAGATTTGCAGATATAATGAAAAAGATTTATGTCTTCGTTTTGAAAACTCGAAAGTTTATTTTTTTAAATAAATCAGTCATTGTTTGGTCTCTCGAAAATAATTGAAATTTTCTCAATCATCTGTTGAATATACTTTGGTTTGCACAATAAGTCGCATTTCTTTCACAAAACAAAAATTCGAATAAAATCTGAAACAAATTGACTTTTTTCATGAACATTGCAACTGTTAATACGCCATTTTTGTTGATTTTTCATTGAGAAAATATGAGTTCTATATACCGTAGAACAAGCAAGGGAATTTTTTTTTGTTTTTTATTGTAGTTTGAGATAAGACCCCCAAACAAACCTTTTATGTCGTTTCAGCCCACTTTCTGCGTCGCCAGGAGAGTGGGGGGGTTGGAGCGACCATGAGGCGGAACCCGAATCCAGTGTTCTATCTGCTAGTGATGGTGCTAGGAGTTGACCTGCACTTGTACAAAGTCAGCTGTGAACACATCTACAATACAGATTACGCAATCAACCAGTGCCGCATTCTCAAAAACAGGTCCTTCAGATTTTATTCATCTTTCTAAAACGAAACCAGGTTTGGAAAACATCAAGAAATTTTTAAACTCCCAAAGTTAACAGCTCCGTCGCTGTGGGTTCTCTACATTCGATTGTTAGTTGATGTTGTGACTATAGTCCAGATTTTAAGACAGTGTTACTTTTTCAATCAATGATATCTGTTGATGTTTTAACTCTACTTCGAAGTCTTCAGTTGATATTGTAACTTAAGTCTATATTTTTAGATGGTATTTTAATTCCTTCCATGTTTATATTCAGCGAATATTGCAATTTTAGACTATGTTTTTAGTCAGCGAACTTCAGCTGATTTCATTTCCAGGTACCATCGCATCCCGTCGCCTCCCAATTTGAGCCCGGTGGGTGGATTCATCTGGGCCCAGTGGGACTCCAAGCACCAGAGGGTTTTCCTCCTCACCCTCCATCGGGACATGCAGCAACCCACCGGGTCAGGAAGCAACAACAACAACAACAGTGAGCCCAAAATGGACAGGTGTCTCTTTTTGGAGGGCAGAGAGTACAAGGCGGTCGACTCGGCAGAACAGTAATGGCACATTTTCGACACCAAAATTGAACCACACTCGAATAGAAATAGTTGAACATCTGATAAGATTAACTGGTTGCTGTGCATGAGGGGCACAGAAATTAGCACAGAAGTTTCCGACCATAGTAACCGAATAGGCCATCTAAAAAATCAGAAGAAACTTGAAATTGAAAAAAAATCCAAAACCTTTTAAACTTCGAAATCAAAAAAAAAAACTGAGCCACAATTGAAAAAAAGGTCTATAGTTTTTTAAAAAAGTTAATATTTAACTAAGTTAATTTTTTGCAATATTTTCAGCTCTGAATTTATTTTAAAATGCTTAGAAGAAAGATTTTAGAGTTGTATTTGCAGTGTTGAGAAAAAAATTTTTGCTTTTTACACTGGATATGGTGTCAATCACAGGGCGCCAATCAGTTATTCAACCAAGTTGAATTAAGCAAGTTTATTAAATTAAAATTAATACTTTATTCAAACTGTGTTTTCGCATTTAGTCACAAGAACTTGAGCTTAAGGTTCAACCTCGCCGCTTTTTTAAGAAAAACTGTTTTAATGAAAAACTATTTTTAAATTTATTTTATCATATTTTTCCTGATCGTTTGAAAGATGACGTTGGTCGGAAAGTTTTGTGATACTTGCACAAAGAGAAGGGTTAAGGGAAATCAGGAATTCGACCTCTCGCCACTCAAAAATAGATCATCTATTTAACGACACCCATTTTCGGCGGAACAACCCAACATCTTTTCTGTAAGCGGCGTACTTGTACGTAATAATTTTGATGCGCGAGCTCGCGTTACAACAAACCGCATTTTCTGGTCATAACCTTCCAAAAAAGGTAGCAAAAAAAGATAAATTTCAATAAATTAGGGTATTTACAGTGTTTTGGGAGATCTCGGGGGATAATCAATTTGGTCGACCCATAAAATTCAATAAAATGTCTGAAATTTTTGGAATTACCGCATCAAGAAACCCCCAGATCCGCCTCTGCTAGCCCTTGTAGAGCAATCAGTTATCCTTGTTTCCAGTTTTACGCGCGAGTGCGTAAAATTTTAATAATTACCATAATGGTGGCTCAATTTTTCTTCAGTGTCAAGTCGTTTCTCAATGTTCCGTAAGTTAAACAGTAAAATTACAACTTATCACGTTGAATACAAATGAAACGGTCACGACAAGATTGCAAAATTTGCAAGTTAGCAAGTTTTTGGATAAGGGGGCTTAACACTCAAGTTATTTTTAAATAATGTTTTTCAATAAAATTATAAGGATTGAAAGATTCAAATCTGCTATATCAATTTTAATAGAGACGTGGAAAGTGTTTTCAGAAAAATTTTTTACGACTTTTTAACGATTAATCTAATTTTTAAGTATGATTACTTTGCTTTCAGTATGACTTAAGGAAAATCGAAACAAAACTGGGAGTTGACAAAGTCCAAAAACTCACATCTTTGAAAAATTTTATCAGAAAGAATCATAGTTTTTATCAAAAAAAAGGCATTTCTTCAAATAAATTATATGAAAATCAACAATTTTTTTTGCAAAAAAGCAACTTTGATTGCACTAGGCTATTGGGAGAGTTCAAGGGGAAAGTGACGACAAATGCCTTTGGACAACGACTACGTCTGACTCTGAATCAAATGGTTCCGACCGATGAAACAAAGGTTAGCCATAAAAGAGCATCAAATGACATATTGACGAAACCGAATGAGATAAAGTTCCGATGTAAAATCTTGTTTACCTGTTGAACCAAACACCTGTTCTGATGATAAACTGATTGCGTTTGAATGGAAACAGTTTTTATCAAGACTGGCCGATTGCTCAGAAAATGTTCAACCACATATTTATCCTACAAAATCCAAGAAACAAGAAAGAAAAACATTTTTTTATGATTTGTTTTTTGCGAGGGTCGAAGGAGGAGGGGAGGGAGAAGGAAAAATTCGAAAAAACACTTTTTTTAGAAAACTTACGAATATATAATAACGAATCATATAAGTAATACGTTTGAAGTTTGATTACTTTTAAAATATCAAAATGTGAAGTGTTTTTCTGCAAATGATATCTTTCTGAAATTGAAATAGAACTTAATGTTTTCTCAAATATAAAAAGCGTTTTTACAATGTTTCATATTATTTCGATTGAAATGGCATCAACATGATATTCAAAAAGGTGGGCATCGCAATGCATCAGAAAACACCCGATTGAATAAGTTCCTTCCCATTGCGCGGTGTGAACAAAAACATGAGGATAATGACAGAAATCACTCTAAGACTGCTCTTATCAGAATTGTTCTGACTGCCTTATAATGTCTCTTGAATTGTTTTCAATTCTGAAAAAATAACGAAAATTTCACAAAAAAAAGAAAGGGTTTAACATTTCTTGGACTTTTTTAAAAACCAACCCCGCACTCTTCATAAAGTACAGATGATAGATTTCCATTAAAGTAATGTAAACATTGGCTCAATAATATTTTTGCTCTGATTAAACATCATGATCTTGCTCCATTTGCTCCTTTAGATTTGCTCCGCCTTTTTGCTTTTTGATATCTAAGAACTCAGTATGAGAAAAGAAAGTCGAAGTTTCCATGTTTTAAACTGTGTTTTCAATGCCAGTTTATTTTTGTGGCGATTTATAGAGCAAACTATCATACAAAAAAAATGAACTTTCGATTGCATAAATTTCCTAATTTCGAAATGTTCCCAAAAAAGTAATTTAGTTCTTCGTTACTTTTGCGATATCGTTCATAAGGATGGCAAGTTCGATTTCACAATGAAGCGCAAAGTTGTACCACTTGCCTTTGAGTTTTCATAAAAAGCACAGGAGCTTGGCGTGGTAACTTTTGCGAAGATTTGCGAAAATTAGCACCGTTTTATTAACTTTGCTAACATTAAATCAAATCAGACCGAGAGAAATGTTTTTTGACAGATAATTGACTTCTAACCTGAAATTGCCTGAAATTTTCCTCAAAAAATTATAGAATTAGCAGGGCCACAACAGCGGATCTCCGTGATGAACATTGTTGGTTCTTTTCCTCGTGGAAGAATGGTTTCAACGTTAGAGGAATTAAGATTTTTGAGCAGTCATTTTCTGCAGTAAGGCTGAGATTTTATTTGGCTAACTGGTTAAGACACGCATATCTAAAAAAAAGTTATTTGATAAACTTTTCTTGAAAGAAAAAATCACAAAATTATCCGACTGGGTACTTGATTGGTCTGGAATTTTCTCTGGCTAACCAGGATCAGATATAACAAAACCTAAACTTTGTTTTTTCCCGAGAGAATAAGGAAAATCAATCTCTCTGAAATCAATTGAACACTTTTTTCACGATTTGAACAGTTATATTGCACAAAATTTGTTCTGAAGATACATAATTTGGCGCTCAATTTGTGTTAGGAGTGTTGTGCCAGCGCAAACAAAGGCCAGCGAACGGCTCAGTAGAAGTTCAAATCTAAAGAACAAACTATAGATAGATTTTTTGTCATTAAAATTTATTTGATGAAGTCCATGAGTCCTGTATTTGCACAATTGTTGACGCTGCTAATCAATGAGTCTTCTGAGAAAAAAAAATTTCACCGACTTAATCGAAACATGCTAATGTAATTCAATCGAGCAAAAATGAGCAGTTAAAATCTGATTGCCCCAACGATCTTTCCATACGGTTGTTATGAATTTTCAAGAAAATTTTTGAAAAAATTAAGCAGAAAGAATTGATTATTTTTTTGAAAAAAAAACAGCGTTTTGTCAGACGTGCAAGAAACTTGCAGAAAAACTAAGTATGAAACATTCAAATGTTGGTCTCGTGGAAAACAATGAGAAAAAAATTTAAAATGAAAAAAACCTCACACAGATTGTCTTCATTGGCATAACAAAAACATTTGACAAAATTGTTGTTAACAGAGTGTTTCAATCATGGACTAATCTTTCCACTGCATATGTTATTTCAGGTGAAAGACAGCAAGCTTTGTTTTTTTTTAATAAGCCATCAGATCTGAAAATTTTATGATACGGAAAGCTACAACTTTCAGTACTCTGGACCCACTTTGTTCTTTCTTTAACAAGCTATCAGATCTGAAAATTTATGATAAGAAAAGCTACAATTTTCAGTTTTCGGGGCCCATTATTTCCCTAACTTGTATAAGCAAAATTTCTGACTAGTTCAAATAATCGCGTTTAAGTTTTTTCATTGATGGCACTGCTATATCTGAAAATACTGAACCATCTTCACAGATTTTTTTGTTTCATGAATTGAATACGTTAGGTAGTTGGCTCACTGCTAATAAGCTGACGAGAAGTAGCAGTAAAACAGGTATTGTTATTTTTTGCACAAAAAGATTACAAATAGCATCGATATTTTTCACAGTGTTTTTCCTCAATGTGAGCTAAAATCACTAAAATCAAAGGAATTCATCTAAAACACCTGATTAGCCGTTTTTGCGGAAACCTGACAAAGCGACCCGTGAAAAATTAGTTTCAAGTCAATGTCAACAAACAAGGAACTACAAAATAGCTTCAGGGTTTAAACAGAGAAAACAGAGCAAGAGTCCTCAATTTGAAGTTACGAAAACAAAAGAATCGTTGTAAGGCTTGAAACACAGATTATGAGTATTGCTTAATTCAATGGTTGAATTAGAAGTAATGATTATTTTAAATTTTGTTAAAGTTTCATAAAACAGCTCAATCCATTTTAAAAATATCTCGGTTATTAATTAGCTCAATAATATATTTTTCGAAAACATATTTTGGCGATACGGAATTTCTAATTCTAATGTTTCAATTGAATATTTGAACTAAAGCAAGATGTTGACATGGAGATTTTAAATTCTTTTTCTTTCCAGTGGAAAAAAAAATTTTCTCTGCTTTTTCAAATCAGTCGTTTTTTCATGCGTAATTCATTGTCTGTTTAATTCCATTGATTGCTTAAAACTTTTTTTGTCTGTATACAATGTTTGAACAAGTCTGTTTTTTTTCTTAATATATCGTTTTGATTACCGAAAGTTACTGCTCTCTTAAGGGGATTAAAAACAGGTCGCAAAACCTGATAGTCTCTTTCCATTTGTTTCAAATTAAGTAAATGAAAACTAATATTGTTTGTTTTTCTGGAATCAAACAGAAAATTTTTTTCTAAATTTTGTGCTTTTCTCAAAATTCGCTTTTTATTTACTTAACTTACTTCTTCTGCTTCACGGTTTCAAAATTTTTTTGTTTTGTTTTTTCTTTTACAGAAAAACTTGCTATACAATTTTTTTTGTTTGAAAATGTATAAACAGCATCATTTTTTTAATGAAACAACCATCTTTTGATAGGTTTTTATTGTCTTCGCAAGCAGTTTGAGTACAGATAGTCAAATTATGCATACTTAAGTCTGCTTTTTATGGTATTCAGAAAAAAAAGATAATTTATTTATTTGAGAAAACGATTATCATGCAATTCTCAAGGTACGAAATGGTTTGAACTGCTCATTTCCACAAAATGAAAGTATGATTTATTCACTAATATCAGTTTAATTCTCGTTATTTAAAAGTTAACATCTTAACATCTTTGAATGTCCTCATATTTATTTTACCAAGTTTTGCTTCTGGATTTTTTATAAGAGGGTTTAGGAGGAGGGGCGGAAGCCCTCCCTTCCCTACCTTCTCATAAATTCCACCCCCTGACGAATCAAAGGGCCCCATTTTTAACATTTTTTTTAATACATCCACTTTTGACAACCGAACCTAGTATTTTTCTAAAAGCGCCGAACTTTGACTAGCAATTTTGATAAGCTCTTTTTATGAAAATAAATGACTAACATTTTTACTGTATGGAGGTCAACCCGTTTTATGGAGGTTATTAACCCACCCTGTTTGTTTTTGTTAGGTAGACACCACCCCAATGTCAGACTGTGTCAACTACAGTCACGTGAACGGGAGGTTGCTGGCACAGGGCAATGGGACTGTGACGCTGTGCATGCAGTTGCTCAAACAGAAGTATGAATCTAGAGATGTCCTCAGCTACGCCGTCGTCTCATTCCATCACATGATTGTACATGTAAGTTTGTAGCATTTTTTAAGAAGTTGATGAACGTAGTAACACTCTTACATAGGTCTTGGTGATTTTTTTATTGTGTTTTTTTTTTCAGGAAAAAGCCTTAAAATGCTCTAATAACTACAGATGCGCTTTCATACGTATTTATGTTTATGAACGCTTTTATTAGGTATATGTGTACTTTTTGAGTTCAAAATAAACTCATCTGCTGACAGATAAAAAAATGCACTCTCAAAAAAAAGAATAGGGAAATGGCGAGAAAAACGTGAGCTGGCGAGAAAAGCTAAAGTGGCGAGAAAAGCTAAAGTCGATTGTATTAATCAAAAATCAAACCAGACATCTCGTATCAGATTCAAAGGTTTTGAATTCGTTTTCAAATTATTTGACATGCCCCATACGCATTGTCAAGTATAAACAAATTTTTTTAAATTACCAATGCAATTTTAGCTAAATTAGTCGGACTCAATTTAAATCGGAATAATTAATTTTTTTTCAGTTTGGTATCTAGTTCAAGTGACATGCCAATATGGAAGAACCCATTTGACTCATCTACTAGTTCAAGATACTTTATTTCTCAAACTAGCATTTACTTAGCATGAACCTTGTGAGCCGAATATGCAATTCTACTTCCCGCAGTGACAAAAAATTGATAAAAATTGACTATACACTGAAAAATCTACAGATTAACGTAAGAAAGAAATCGATTTGATTTATCTACAACCATTTTTTGAACGATAATCGATTCTGTACTGATAGAGTCAATTTTTTCCCCAAAAAATATATGGATATTAGTTCCAATATAATCAATTTTTCTATTGTGTAAAAAATGTAGATACTTTGTAGATAATCTGCATATAGTCAGTATATAATCTTTATACAATATAACTTGTTAATAAACTGTAGATAATCTGTATATAATCTGTATAAAATCTCTATCAAATTGATTATAATGCCTAAGAATTATAGGGATCATAAAAATTTAAGTTTTGACCATTCAAAGTTTAAATTAATCATTTTTTCGACAAATTCAACAAAAACTTGCAATCAGGAATAATTTTCCTCAGTTTTATAGTGAGCTGAACTCACTTGAGGAAAATTGGTTACCGCAAACTACAGGTGTCAAGAGATCCCTCTAAGGTTCTGCAATCTAAGGGTTTCCGCGGTAAAAAAAGACATTTGTGCAAAACTTTTTCAAATGCCATTCAAAAGATCAACCAAATCAGCGCAATTTTGTGAGAAAAACATCTATAAAAGTTTGTTTTGAATATAACATACGGCAATTTTACTTTCTGCTACAATTTATCTACACAATAGGAAACTTATTTTTTTTTTTCAGATCAAACATCACTACAAAAATTTCAAAAAAGCCTACATTATAATTTTATTTCAACATACTTGTTCTATCTGATTGGCGAGAATAAAGAGAAAATCAGTATTTAATCTCCATTTAATATGTATATTGTCTGTATAAAATTTGTATATATATTGCATACAATCAGTATATATTCTGTAGATAATTTGTAAATAATCTGTAGATAATCTGTAGATCAGCTGTAGATAATGTGTGTATTATCTGTTTATAGTATGCATAAAATTTGATACAGAAAAAAAACAGTTTTAGAGTGTTTTGGCAAGGATAATACAATGAAGAACTAAAGTATAAAACTTTTGCAGAAAACAATGCATTTTAATTGATTATTAAAACTACATGTTCAAAATTTTACTGCATAAAATTACAACAGATCTGAAATCTGGATATTTTCTACGAATAAACAAACTTTATCCATTTTTTCACTGCGGGTTCCTCTGCTGCATTATTAACTTCAAAATTAACAGAGGCATATTATGAAAGACATTAACATTCTAGTGCAATGTCATTTCTACTGCCTCTAATCAATAAATCGTTCGTATAACTTGTTATTCGACAAAAATAACAGAATATTTGTGCTAAGGGTGTTTGTTGTTTCTTCAGACAATTTTTTTTAGACCATGAAAAGGTATTGTTATCTTGAGATTAAATTTGAAAAACGTTGCATCTGTGATCACTATTCGTAAAGTTATGAGCGCTTAAAGACTGCCATTGTGGCTAATTAACGACACATTTCGCGCTATGAACACTGAAGCGGAGATTTAATCTGTCTTAGAAAGCGTTCCAAGTTGGTTGAAGGAAGCTTATGTGCCTTGATAGAGTGAAATCTATCACTTTGTATTTTATATGGCACCAAAAATCTTTCACAAAAAATCTCTAATTTTAAATAAAATTTTTTTTTTCATTTTATTTTATTATATTTAATTTTTTATTGTTATTACTGCTCCATAGAAGCCAGATTTTAAAAAGCAAGCCGGATCATTCAGAGTTTCGCCCTGATACGAGCACGTCCCTGATTTATCATCCTCATCAAAACTATTAGTTTTTAGTATGGTATTTTCCAAAGACCCATGTTTTTGTGTAAAAGAGACACGCTGGTTGGAATATATTTTTGATTGTTTCCGAGTTCAGAGCACATATCATTGGTTGTAGTCGAAGGGCATTTAAATTCTGCTGCAAAATTACTTTGATTCAAATTTCATAAGTTTTTTCAGTATTGGATTTTGATGAAATGTTTTTTGTTTATTCAGAGTAAACTTAGAAAAACATTCTTCGAAATATCAGCTTTTTTGATATGTACATCATTGTGAAATGATTACCCACTTCTCTGAGATCTGTTTTATTTCTATGCGGTACTCGGTTTTTGGCGTACAAGTAACGAAAAAAATAGACACTGGACAGGAGAAATAGTCTATTAGGCATTGGACAGGAACATGTTTTTGCTCTAAATTTGATCAAAATTATCTCTAATGTTGTAAAAAACAGCCTTGAATCACTCTTTATTATTTCAAAATATACGGACTAATCATAGAAAAAACAGCCTTGAATCAGTCTCTAGTATTGTAAAAACAACAAACCTGAATCATTCTCTACAACTAAAAAGCCGCATCGAACCAATGCCTGTTATTGCAAAAAAAAACAGCCTTGAATCAGTAGTTGTTACTGCAAAAAAGTTGAATCATTCATTCACTAATGTTACAGGGTTTCCTTTCTGATATTCTTGCGTCTTTTAACCCCCTATATATCAACCCACAGGTCAAGGTCCCAGACTCAAGTCCAGAATTTCGCGACAAATTTTTGGCATTTCTAGACCTTCGCGACCAAAACTTGACTTTTCCAGACTTAAGCGACCACAAGCGACCGAAACGAGGATGGCGCGACCGAAAAATTGCGACCCATACTTGAAATTTTCAAACTTTCGCGACCAAGACGGAGAGGGCGCGACTAAAAAAAACTCTCGCGGCTTTCCGGACTCGCGGCTTTCCGGACGAAAGTAATTGTAATCCAAATGGCAAATATTCAAACTGAGAACCGAAAACTTTAAGAATTTTTTGAACTAATTGACTGAATTTAAATGAAGTATGAAATATAACCTGGTTGGTACCCAAACATTTATCTAAACTAGGCTTGCTTCGAAGAAGACCTTTTAAATTATAGCTGCTGCGCATACAAATTATCTACGGATTGTTTCTAGATTTGATCGTGATTTTTTGTAAACAAATGCATCT